>NC_056745.1:812757338-812907338 GCF_019279795.1 Protopterus annectens
GCACTTGTTATCCCAAATGGGTGTTAGATCTTCTCAAGTAGACCAGTTGCCCACTATATTCCATTGCATACATGTGGCAGGTCCATACATATGCTAACATATTCTAGTACCCCTTACAAGTAGTGAATAGGTGTGTGACTTACCTTGCAAATGCAGCAGCTGACAGACATGTACTTCGGGGCTGACTCAGCAAATACATGGTTAGGTACATGTTGTGTGGGCTGGCTGGCATCATTTTTACTAATATGTATGTGAGTCGGAGTAAGGTGTCAGTCCCTAGGGCCCTAGGTTGTCAGTGCATGTGCTATGTATTGTCTCTTGGCCAAGACCAGGGCATACTGGGCACACCTACTTCTGCCTACAGGAACAACCTCAGGGGTTTCCTCCACAGAGTCCCCCTGTTGGTGTGGCTGTGGTGACCTAGGCATTGGTGGGGGGCTGTGTATCCCTTCCCTTTGCTGATCCTGCTGCAGCTGTTTCTGCAGGATCATATTGTGCAGCATGGCACATACTGTGAACATGTGTGCACATGTGGCTGGAGAGTACTACAGGGCTGCACCAGGTATATTGAGACACTGGTACTGCGACTTCAGCAGCCCAAAGACACGCTATATGATGTTTCTAGTTTGTCAATGTGCCTCATTATGGCATTCATCAGTGAGTGTGTGTGCATTTCCGATGGGTGTCATCATCCATGGTTCCAGTGTGTAGCCAGCATCCCCCTGTAAATGGCCATGTGGGATGTTCCTCCCTTGAAAACATTTGGTACAGCTGTGATGCAGCATGCCAGATATGAGAATTGTGATAACTGCGTAGGCTGCTAGCACACACATTCATGATAATGCCCTGGACATTGCACATGACCTAGTAGTTGATGAAGTGATACCCTTTGAGGCTGACATAGTCTCTACCCTCCTCACTGGGTGGTGCCTTGATGTGTACAGGAGTGCAATCTATGGCACCCAGTACATCAAGGTAGTGTGCTATACAGTAGAAGTGTTGTGTACTGCTTGCTGTGCTCATTGACATGTGGTAGCATGGCATTCAGGAACTGGTGGAGTACCCTGGATGTTGATGCCTGTGAGACCGTCATCATGTCTCCAGTTGGTCTTTAGAAAGTACCTGTAGCTAGTATCCTAAGAGCTACAAATACCTTTGTTTCCCTTGGATGGGTTCCCCTCTGTTGGCTCTGGGTCTGAGCTAGGGCTAGCAGAGTTTAGTGAGTTCTCATAGTATGCCCCTGTCCATCCTGTAGCTCTCTACACTCTCAAGTTCATGTAGCTTCTGGAAGGTTACCCTGGGCCTGAACACTCTTCTCCTTCTCAGTCTAGGCCTACAGTTGGCAGCAGCAGCAACAGCATTGACCTCAGCATCTAATCATTCATATGTAGATGACCTGCAGCAGGCCCTAGCATTCCTTCAGTTAAAATTCCCAAGTCTGTACTCCACTAGTGCAGAGTATGGAGGCAAAATCAGACTGTAGGGTGTTTGCAACCTTTATAGTGCTCTGCTGTAGGTACAACATGCATGATTGGCTACCTATGATGCATTCCACCTGCCAAGTACATTATTAAGGATTGTTAGTTTAATTGAAACATGGGTTATCAGCAATTAAGATATCATTGCCTTTCTCAGACAATTTTTTTAAACAGCCTTCCTCACTCAGCAGAGTGCCTCACCATGCAAACATGTGCCACAAAGGTAAACAGTGCTCATCACTCAGTGTACATGCCCCATATGAAAGGTCACACACAGCATGGTGGTGCACCATGTAAATGCACTCAAACACGATGAAACATGCACCCCAAAGATAAACAAAGCTTAGCAGTCAGTGTAAACACACCCATGCTCAGCAAGGCACAACACCACACAAACAGGTGCTGCTGAGCTCCAATGAGCTTACAAGTCCTCAGACACACACCCCTTTGATGTCAGATACCTCTTTTCTGGACACCAACATGGTTATGTGCCTACACAGATGGGATTTGTGGACATGGATACCCATTTGTGCTATAAAGTAACCCCAGCTCATTTGCATAGGGATCCATGCACAGAACCTGGTAACCACATGGTTCCAGGCACTGCTTCATTAGCAACAGAACCATTCCACAATTGTAGATATTCCACACATGATCCTATAATACATTACTGTCACAAACTACTAAATTTCATTTTTTACACGTTTTAATTTTTTTTTTCATAATGGTATGTTTGTACTCTGCACTGCGCCATGGCACACAAACTTACTCACATTATTAAAAAAATAAAATTATTTAAATTATTTTCCATATGGTTTTGGACACATGGTGGATAATTTTTACACATATCTGTCTCTGCTATGCTATTTCTGCCCATCTAGCTGCACTGTTACAGCCCCTGTTGTCTTTTTTACATCCTGTACATGGAATTTTTCTGTATACACTACAGACACCAGCACAAGGTCTGCAGGACTGCCTATCTGCTTTCTGGACCACTCTAGCTTCCTCATTTGCATGCAGTTCACCTGCTTATCAGGTGATTTGCATGCCATGGATACTTCCGTGTAAGCACGTGCATCCGCACTGCCAAGCTCTGTTTACTGGATCGCACACCTGCTTACTTTCATGTAAGCAGTGTGCCACTATGCCTACATGGAAAAAAAAGTCCATGTAGGATTTTTTAAATTCCCCCCATCTTTTCTAAAGAAGCAATCATCTTTTAATTTCATAGTTGCAATCACCATCTGTAGAGGTCTTTGAGCCAAGAAAACCTGTCAATGCCATTACTTCTTCTCAATCTCTTTGCAAAGAATATGTCGGGTAAGGTGACATAAATTTTATGTTGAGCAACATGCCAGCTTTTACACATTCTGCTTTCACCATTACCAGCAAGTTCTTCACTCTTTAACTGTTGTACACCTTCAGCTATCACAGGGTATCATTGGCATTTCTGAGTATTTTTATATTTATCCAAGAAATTTTGATTCCAGCATGTGATCGTATAACCAAGCATTTTGCAAGATATAATCGGTACATAAATTGAATAAGTTGGGTAACAATATATAGCCTTCTTGCACTATTTTAACAGTTATGAGCCACTCATTATTTCTATATTTAGATTTAACAGTTGCTTTTTGTCCTGTATACATATTGCTGGTGAGGCAAATAAGGTGACCTGATATCCCAATTTCTCAAAGAACTTGCCACAATTTATTATGGTCCACACAGTCAAAGGCTTTAGAGTAGTCAATAAATCATAAGTAAATATTTTTTCTGAAACTCACTTGCTTTCTCCAGAAAATGTTGAGATATATATATATATATTTATATATATATATATATATATATATATATATATATATATATATATATATATACATACACACATGGAGGCATTAATGTAGTCAAGTATCTGTGTAGTCTACAGCCTTTTGCTGATACTTTTGTCAGCAAAACAGGTGAATGATAGTTGTCAGTAACTCTACATTAGCAGGGTGGGGAATATGCTCTTCCTCCGTATTAAGTGAGCAAAATTTGGCTGTCTCAATTTTCTTAAGTTTACACACACACACACACACACACACACACACACACACACACACACACACACACACACACACACACACATACACACACAGGCACGCACGCACTGCACGTGCGCACACATACACACACACACACACACACACACACACACACACACACACACACACACACACACACACACACACACACACACACACACACACACACACACACACACACACACACAAGCACACGTACGTCTATCTACCTTTCTATCTATATATTATTTTCAATTAACTGTTTACTGGATAATACTATACATTGAAAGCATCCCAGAATTAAGGCCTTTGACCATATTTCTTAGTATTTCAAGGTCTGCTTGTTGGTATTAAAGGAAATACCTCATAATTAGTAAACAGATGACTAGATTTTTTTCTGAGATAGGTATACTGAGCAGAATAGCACTTACTTATTTATACTGTTGAAGGTGTAGTACAACATCACGAGTGCATATGAAATCACAACACCAACCAATAGCACATAAAAAACTATTTATAAGGTTTTCTTTGTGCTGTTGAATATGGTCATGATTTTATTATTTTTTTGTTTGGAGCTCTAACTATTATGAATATGTATATATATATATATATATATATATATATATATATATATATATATATATATATATATATATAAAAATATATAAATATATATATAAATATGGGTTTACTTCATTTTGTTGAAAACTCATTTCACTGAAACTCAAATGACTGGGACCAATTCACTGAAAGCTCACTTCACTGAAAACTCATTTCACTGAAACTCATTTTGTTGAAAGTTACATATAGGCTTTCCCCCACTGTACTGTGATCCTGGAGTTAGTATATAAAGTAAGGGTTGCATGGGGGGCACAGACCCCCACATTGGGGGTATGGGGGCATAGCCCCCCACATATTGTAAACATTTTAAAGCATACAGATGGATACTTACTAGTGCCATGAATACCTCTTTCCAGAAGACAACATATAACCAAACTATGTGGGGTGTTTTGCCCCCCCCCCCTTACTCTATATACTAACTCCAGGATCACACTACGGTGGGGAAAAGGTCATATATATCTTTCATCAAAATGAGTTTCAGTTAAATGAGTTTTCAGTGAAGTGAGCTTTCAGTGAATTAGTCCCAGTCATTTGAGTTTCAATGAAATGAGTTTTCAATGAAATGAAGTAGACCCATATATATATATATATATATATATATATATATATATATATATATATATATATATATATATATATATATATTATTTAGAGTTGTCTTGATGGAACTGAAGGATAGAACTCATATGACAACCAGGAATGATTTGTGGCCCTGGCAGTGGAAGAGTCATATGGTTACAGAATGTTGGAGGGGCCATCCTGCTTTCTTCTTTCAAGGTGACAGGGGAACTGCACATGCTTGGTAGTGTGTGCTCCATTCAAGTTACTCAGCTGAAACTGGCAGGCCAGGGTTGGCATTTCTTAAGGGTCAGGCACCCACATGCTTAAAGCTTAAATCTTTCTTCAAAGTCAGCAACAGTCCTGTGCAATGTCAATTACATTCCCAGCACAGAGGCCTCAATGGATATGTGCATAGAAGCATTTAGGTTGATGCTACATAGTGAAGTAAAGTCAAAGAACTCAAATACTGAATCAGCAACTCCTAGTTACATGCACCTCTGAATTGTTTCCTTTATAAAGGACACTAAATTATATCTTGTTACTTACTTGGATCTTCATCAGATGTGTCAGATGCATTATTGTTGGCTTTTATTTGCTAGTATACAGCAATTGTGATGGTGACCTTCATGATGGTTGCCTACAGTGAAAGTGTTTTCTAACAGAGATTGCAGGATTAGAAATTTACCCCTCTCTGAATTGCAGTTACTTCAGGTTTGATGAAATTCATGAAGTAAATGAAGGAATTGAAGCACCATTTTTGGGGTTTTCATACAGAATGGCAGCATTCAAATTTCACTATATAGATTTTGCTTTCAAAGGCATGCGGAATTTGCACAGTTGTGTTTTTGTGATTGTGTCATGGAACTTGTCATTTTTTAGGAAAATACTATACAATTTTATAATGTGGACTGTCAGAGTACTGTAAAAACACATGGGGCTGGATTCAAAAGGACCTATACTAAACACAGCTATCACGTGTGCATTGTGGTGTGCCATGCATACAATAGAGCACTATATTGTATTCATTAAATGGCTCTAAGCTTAGTGAAGAGTCTCAAAACAATGGTAAATGGCAGAATATGCTATATGAAAGCATGAGTTGTTGAATTTCATGCTAATTAACCAAGTCAACATGGTGGAACTATTCTGGAAACTGTAAAGCAATCATCTACACTTATTTTAACCATTTGCCATGAAATCCAAAATTCTGAGAATTACAGTTATGATTACATTTAGAATAAAAAAAATGTTAGTGGATGCTGTCACCTCCATTACCCTGTATGTGGAAAAGGTTGCTCCTGCTGCCAGACATTGGCCAAGAAAAAGAAGAAGGGTATTTAGACCCTGTTTGACTTACCATGGACTGCATGACACAGAAATTGTAGAACAATATTGGGTGGACAGGGAAACACTATAGGAAATATGTAACCTCTGCTGCCATCACCTGACACCCCAGGGAATTTGTGGACAACCAATCCAGTGGAAGTAAATGTATATCTAGCTTTGCATATACTAGCTACAGGTACTTTCCAGAGATCCAGTGGGGATATATTAGGGGTATCACAGGCTTCAGCTTCTATAATATTATTACATCAGGTTCATAGGTTAGTACTAAGCTAACTGCCCTTGAGAGCCATTTTAAACCTAGCCAATTATCCCTTGTGAGACTCAAACCCTGCACCTTGTGTTTGTAAGGCAAACACCTTAACCATCCCAACCCTCAATTTCTAAATGCAGTGCTACAACATGCAAAGGAGCACATCTTTTTTCCATGCATCTAGAGGAGACAGCAAGAACCATGCAGAAATTTTATGCAATAACACTTTCCTGAAGGTTTGGGGGTCAAAGATTGCACGGTCAAAGAAATAAAAGCCCCACCCAGTTAACAGGGAAAGAAGGATATTAACAGGACATGTTATCACTCTATAAAGTATCAGGTTGCCTGTAATGCCCAAGGGATCATCTGCAATGTATGTGCAGGTAACCCAGTTAGTTTTCATGACTCGCACACATGGCACACCTGTCAGCTGTATACAAGGTTTAGTACTGATGACATTCCACAAGGGCATCTAGTGGGGGATGCAGGTTATGCACTGGAACCTTGGCTCATGACACCCATGAGAAACCCATACAATCCTACTGAGCATGGCTACATTGATATCCACACTCATACTAGGAATATCAATTTGGCTGGCTTAAAACAAGGTTCCAGTGTCTAGACACATTAGGAGGTGTCCTGCAATATGAACCAGTAATCTCTGCTGAAATACTTAGTCTGTGCCATAATTGCACAATATAGTTTGCAGGAAACAGCTTTGAAAAGGGCAGCTAAGGGCAGAACCACACTTTCCAGGGCCACAGATAGGGCCAGCAGCTCCAGCTGATACACTTAAGGAGCATGAGGGAGAACCACCAGATGTAGATGCTGCTGTCAGATGTAGGCATACATGGCATGCCATGGCTCTGGCTAAGAGGGAAAGGACAGCACACACATTGACTACCTAAGTGAAAACCTAAAAGCCTAATCACATACAAATATTAAAACTAAAACTAATGCCTGCAAAACTGAACAACATTTACTTAACTATGTAATGGTTGTGCCCTGTTACAGTGAAAACCACCAAACACACATCTTGTAGCTTTAGTATTAAAAAGGTAAATTTGGAAGCTGGATGAAAAAAAGAGATATATAACTGATTACTTTCATATGCCTTCTTATATGTTCCTAAGGTGGAACATGTCCCAAGTGTGCAGTAATGTCAACAATAGCTTATGGCTAATGTTTCCAATACACAGCTATAGTTTTTGCACAATACTATGAATCAAACATTTCAAATTATCACTGTATATAAACCATTGAACATGTGAATGGTAGCATCATTTGTACAAGTATACCAATAAGCAATACTTAAATAGCTAAATAGCTACTTTGATTGCATTACTCAGAATACTAACAAAAATACAATGAGGGTCAACAATTACATAAACAATCATTCACAACTGATTATGAATGAAGAATATTAAAATTTCTTCTGCAGTGCATTTACATTAAAACAAACTCTGAGCAAGTAAGCATTAGCTATCCACCCTGTGCATCAGACATATATGCAATCTGAAGTCACAAATAAATGTGCAAAAGGCAGGGCACAGTCATCATCAATTGCACAGAGTGGGGGGGGGTACAGGAAGACAAGTCTGACACCAAGGAAGTGAGTGTGTGAAGTAAAACAAAAATGTATTATTTAAGTATTAAATTGGTGGAGCCGGTAGCAAGATATGTATAGCAGTCAATAGTACTGTGTAGGTAACCTTTGTGTGTGAGTGATATGGTATGGACAAGTATTTGTTGAATGGGTATATGTCTGCATGAACACAATCAAGCACTGCATTAGCACTATGTCTTGGCATCTCGGCCAGGTGAGAGCCATGCCTGGTAGACTAGTCACTTCATCATCATCAACCATAAGAACCACCTCTGCCAGGAGTTGCATTGCTAGTTCCATGACCCTTGCTAGAATTTGGGGAGCTACCTGAATCTGAGAAATGTCTGCTAGATGAGCTCTTATCCCAGCTACTTCCTGGACTACAACCATGTTGCCTACCATGTCTAGGTGTGGACACTGCAACTACTGATGGAGCAGTGGAAGTAGTGCGATCACTGGATGGTGTAGTAGCGCTACGGCCATATGGATACCGACCCGCCTCCAACAGAAAATCCATTACCGACACTTCTCCATCCAGTGTACCATTCATTCTGCCCAAGGAGTCATCCAGACAGTTCAGACAGTCCCATAAATCAGCGTGTACAATATTTAGTACTTACTCTATCTCTTCTGAGGCCCTAGTGGATTCTGCAATGGCACTACGCATACTCCATGTGGCACCTGCTGACACACCAACATCAGGAACAGAGTGGACAGCATACCTCTCAACCTTTTAGAGCAGGAACTCTGGACAAAGCTTGAAATTATAGTGGGAAAAGGTCCAAAAATATGTACATGTTTTAAATATCCCTCTAATAAACATAGTTGCTAGAATAGTAGTATTTGTGTTAGGATGCATTTTAAGAAAAACTCAAGTCTAAAACTCAAATGTGTGTCCATATTTAGTGATTTAAATTCTCAATGATTTGCCAGAAAACTACAAATTTTATGACAAATAAGCCAAACATATGAGACAAAAATCTGAGCATTCTGCAAAAATCTGGACAGTTGAAAGGTATGGTGAACAGCAGGCCTCTACTGAGCACCTCCACCAACCTGCCTGTGTGGCACTTCACCCTCACGATGGCTACAGGGAGAATCAGCCAGTTCTGCAACTAGAGTAACTGCACTACCCTGATTAACTGTGTTACTTTCAACATTTCCTTTGTCTGAGGACTCTGTGTCATGGGTATGCATAGGCATACTAACTGTGTCTGAAATAGGGGCAGGGAATGTTGGTTGCACAAACTCTGTATTAGGCTGACCCATTGCACCCCCAGACTCTGTCTATTCATCACTGCCATCATCATCAGAGGTTACAATACCTGATATCAGGTGGTGTGAGGTCCACACTGCCTCTGGCAGGATCATCAACATAACAAAGAGAGAAATAGAATATAAACTGATCAAACTTAAGTTATACATCTTGGGTGCCATAGCTTTGGATGTGAGGAAACATAAAAGAAAAGAAAATACATAAGTAACCCAAATGATTGTTAACAAAACAAATATTTATGGATGTATCCATGCGTCATTCATAAAGTAAATGACTTAGGCTTCATATGATTGCCCACAAATGAATACAGACCCAACTCGCAAACAAAGAAATTAATTAAAAAAAATGATAACAGGACAAATATTTGTGAAACTCTGCAGTACATAGTATCTTTAACAAAAATAATGTACACCTTTCGAGGGAAAAATAGAGATCCACTTCAATGGGGGGAAGACCAGTATACATCACAGACTTAATACAATTTTTTGTGCTAATAATGCAAACATGACTGACCTTGCTAATAAGTAATACAACACTCTTTTGCACTATCTAGTCAGTTAACCAGATTAAATTTTCCATTAAATGTTAGGTAACATTCTTTAGAAACATTTTTAGTGGTCAGGAAATAGCTGTTATACATTGCTACGCCAACAGTTACAGGGAGAAAAATGAAAACAGAAAACCAATAGGTGTCTTGTGAAACACAATCCATCCATAATGTTAAAATATGTCAAGTTGTAAAAAGCAGCAGCATAACTTTGCAGCAAGTCATTTAAAGCAACTAGCAATATCAAGCTCTATGGATCCAAACACTCTTCCCTACTATGTTATAAGTTTCTTAACTGCACAATTACCTTTATATAGTACAGATTCCACCCTCTGAGCACTGTAAATATACAAATCAGGTGTGAACTCATTAGCATTAGCATTCATGAATTCCACAATCTGCACTAAGTGCAGGGCAGGTGAACATGGTATAAGGACTGACATAATTGCATACAAGGACAAGCATTGAGAAACACTACCTGCTAAGGGGTTGCAAGTGTGAATTATTAGTCTGACTGCGGGAACAATCAGGTTTTCACAGTCAATCTTCTTTGGTGTACACTTATTGAGTATATGTTAGAGGAAGACACTTAACAAGAAAGTTAGTGAGTGCATTGACTGACTTAGGAGAGCAACATTCCTACCATCTGTATGAATTATGACCACAGTCTGTGTTTCTGAGTAAAATTTATCTGCAATCCTAGGGACGTACAGTACTCATTGAAACAAATATCAAAAGCAAGGGAAATAACACAGCAGTAATGTTAGAAGAAGTATAGATAGAGTGATGCTCATAAAATAAACAGTATTGCTAATTTTTATTTTGTATTGTATGAGAAAAGATTAGCTTAACTGTCATCCACACATCTAATTGCAAGTTACAAACGGCAACTTTTAGAGCTTGTTTCTGTTTCATCTGTAATGTCAACTGATACTATCTCACATCTTAAGTATATGTTACCGACTTTTTTTCTTAACACTATAGGTATGCATCTGTGGCAAACACTGATACTAATCTCAAGTGAGTGTTGTGAATGCTCTGATGTCATGGGGTATGTTCATGTTGAGAGACAACAAAGTTGAGGAACATCAGTACTGTACATTTTAACTTATTGTTTCATAATATTTCCTCTACTTAAGTATTTTTCCTTTTCTCTTCACCATTTGGGCACTGTCTGGCATTGCATCCTATTGACTGGAAGCAGTCCCTAGCAGTGAACAACAGTTTACTTCCTAAAGAAAATAGTGAAAAATAAATTTTGGTCAACTTCTGTAATGCAAACAAGCTTGGCACCAGTGTTGCCATCAGCACTCTAGATAATATTCAGTGAATAAATTCTATATTTTAGCTACCTAGCTTTGTGGCTCAGTGTGTAAGTAAAGGGAAAATAGGGAAAGAAGCCACATAATGCATGGTTCCAATCCAGTTTACAGACAATTTTTTATGACTTTATTCAGAATTAATGTCAACACACAATGTAGTATATGAAATGAATAGTCTAAAGTATGTGATGCATGATAACAGTCTTAGCTGTAGATCCTGTGAATTGACATTACAAACTTTCCTCTTCTCATTATTAATAACAGTATGTGCTGTGGATGTTGTGATATATGACATTTTGTAGAGACTGCGAAAACAAAAGTAGTAACATGAGTAATGTGGACATATGTGTCATATATGCTGGAAAACCTATCCATATCTCACAATTAATCATCATGACAGTTATGCAATATATTGTAAACTTTGATGTCATGAGTAATTGTATGTGATATGGCAAGAATGACCTCCTGCCATTCTCTATGTTTCCCCTTTCAGAACAATTGCCATTGCATGAAATCCTGATGATGTACCTTTGATGTTGCAAGCAGATGTGAAAGGATGATTGTGTCATGCTAATGCTACAACTGTTGTGCTCCTTGCTAAGTATGTCCACTAAATGTTGTATTCTGCAATGTATTCTTTTTTATTTTTTCTGTTTTAATTCCCTTACATTTTTGCTCTCCTCAGCATCACACAAACTTAGTTTACTTCCTAAGGAAAAAGTGAACATTATAATTTGGCTGTCATCTGTAGCACAAATGAAACTGGCACTGGTGGCTGGACATCAACACTCTGGACAGTACTCAGTGAAGAAAATGCACCCATCGGGTAACTTTATCTCTGGCACAAAGTGTAAGTGCAGTGAGCTTAGTGAAACAGAACAGCTGATGATGGGTTCCAAATCCAGTTCACCGATAATTTTATATAGGGAGCGAGTGTGCATACATATTGACTTATATTTTGTTAAATTATTGTGCTGTTGTTTGAAACTCAACTAATCTCAGTATTGCCAACATGTGAGCTGTTTTCTTTCCCTTTTACATTATTTGGCATTACCTTAAGTCCTGATAATGTGTGCTCTACTTAAAATTCTTATGTGGCAAGGGGATGTGAGAAGGATGAATCATTGTAGTGCACTTCTTGCTCTGTTCATTGCTAGATATACCCACTGAGTACTTTAATTTTCCATTTTCCTGCTTTTTTGTTTTATAATGCATCTTGCATTTGTGCTCTGCTTGGCGTTGTGCAAATATGGTTCACTTCCTATGGAAAAACATTACAAATATAATTTGAGCCTCCTTCTATAGTGCAGATATGGCTTGTGATGGTGCATGACTGTCAGCACTCTGGATAGTACTCAATGAATAAATTCCACTTGTCACTTAAGTTTCTGTGTGGCACAAGGTGTAAGTGCAGTGATCATAGAGAACAAAGATAAGTGATGCAAAGTTCAAATCCTGCTTATGAATGCCTTTACAGATGGTGTCAGAATGCCATTCGCCACAACATTTGGAATGTATCGATAAGTGCAAATGTATCATAATTATGTTTACTGCAACAAATTACTGCTTGATACAGAAGCCCAATATAATATGTGCAAATTATGTTAAACATAACAATGATGATATTTAGTTTAGAGTGCACTTGCATAGGCATGATGAGCACAGTATTTTTGTTAAGGTTACTATGAGTTATTATATATCACACATGTGTGTTTAGGACAGCATACCTTGTGAAGTACGTCATGAATCTGAAAAGTAGGTTCAGTTCCCAGGTGGTACTACTCAACTATTCAATCTTACTAGCATTTATGTCTGAAGACCCCGATATTTCACAAGTCATACCTTTTTCCCTTCAACCAACCGTGATTATAACAAACACCATAGAGCATTTCAGTGTTTAATATTGGAACATATGTCAATAGCTTGAGCATCATACATGGCCACATCTCACTGTCATATTTCACACCTTCTATGCTTTTGGAAGTAATCCATTTTAAGGTGTCTGACCATTGCTGTGCTTTAATTTGCATAAATGCAGCTGGCAAGGCTGTGGGTCTTTCTGTACAAACTGTTATAGATGAGATCTGAATTGGGTGCCATTTCAGACACATATTTCTAGCTTGACTTCTGCAGATGTGGTTGGTGAAGGTGAGGATGCTCTTCCATATAGAGCAGAGTGAGGATGGTATTTCCCTGAAACAAGCCCTAAAAGTTTTTATGTACCACATAGTAGTGCAATAAACATTTTCTGTTGGCTCACTGATTCCCATTGAGAGAATGACACTTGGCTTTGTTATAAGGATTACAGCTGTGGCAACTTCCACATGACTGCCATGTCAATAGAGTCTTTTGTCTTTAACACATTAACTAGTTGCTACCACATATGACTCATATGTTTCTGTCTGTCTGTTTTAACTTAATTTGTTTGACATGCTGACATTAAATGTAGCATGCTAACTCAGAGGTTAGTCATATCTTTCCTCATTTAACCCCAAAATGTTCACTGTCATTAAAGTTGTATTTTTATCTTATACTTGGTATATCTGCAGCACCCTTTCAGGTCTCTTGGGAAGAACTTATTATATATATATATATATCACTAGATAGCTGTATTTATTTTTTCAAGGAAAGAGTGATACGTTACTTGACATAATAGATATAAAGGTAGGTACTCTTAATTACTGTGACAGCCTAGATAATTTAAAACAAGCGGTGAAAGGGTGAGACGTATTCTTCTTTTCCTCAGCAAACCAAGTTCAAAATGAATCCAATAAAACAATATTCAGCACAGGATTTATTTATTAAATGATGAGCGCTTTCTGAAGTTTAGCTTCTTCAGATCAGAGACAAACCAACATAAAATTCATTAGCCTTATATACTTTGAAACAGTCCAATTAGTATCACAATAATTACTCAATTAAGCTAATTACAACAATGGTAAACTAAAACATCAGGAAAAAATATATAAAATATATAGCAGTGTGTATCCTGTAGTGCTTATAAAATAGATAACGTACCAAATGACAGCTGGTAATATACGGCAGCACTGAATATTTTCATAAGCATATGTTTGAAATACGAAAGCACAAAATATTCTCATAAGCATATGCAAAAATATATGGCAGTGTGTATCTTGTAGTGCTTATAAAATCGATAACATACCAAATGACATCTGGTAATATACGGCAGCACAGAATATTTTCATAGGCATATGTTTGAAATACGACAGCACAAGATATTCTCATAGGCATATATTTAAAACCAATAAAAACATACTTATATTAGTTATGCTAAATATATTATATATAGTGAAAGTAAATAAATATACCAGTGTATATTTATAATGTTCAAATGCATAGCAAACATCATAAAACATGTAAATAAACATGTATATGGTGACAAGATATAATAACGAATAATATATAAAAAGCATGTTATATTAACCATAATAAATATATATAGAAACATGAAAAATGGATTATAAAATTGTATGTATTAAATCAATATGTTTTTCTAAAAATTGTGATAGATGTATGGATGAATGGATTGTATATGTGAATGTATTAAATCAAATTTTTATCTAAAGTGTATATGTATATGAAAAAACAAATATGTATTAATAATTATGTGCTTACTGAAAATATAAATATAAATATGAATATAAATATAAATATATAAATATAAATATAAATATAAATATAAATATAGTTGATCTGATATCTGAAAGGGAAAAATATGAACTATTTTATGTGTATATATTAAATGGACATAGAAAATCATTGTGAATGGACATAAAAAATTCTATTTTGTCTATATAAAATTGTTGAAATAAGTATGTATGAAATTATATAATCAGCATAAATGTGTTTAATGAAATATATATATATATATATATATATATATATATATATATATATATATATATGTGTATGTAAAAATATATACATGTCTCTAAAACCTCTAAAATTACTACCATAATAATAATGTAACCAATATTAGAATTTAATGTGTCTGCGTTTTCTTAGATGAGGTCTAATGGATACTCTTTCATTTAATCCATGCCCTTTATCAGCCCTAAGCAAGATAATCCATCTGCTTTCTCTATCCTCAGTATGATTCGTTATATCTCCTCCTCTTATGTTCACGGTAATTTTCTCTAGGACTCTGAAACTAAATGTATGTTGTGAGTTTGTTTGTATTACATGTTTTGCTAGTGCATTCTGTGCATTGCCCTTCCTTATATTATAACAATGCTCCCTTATTCTGTCTCGTAGGAGTCTGTTGGTTTTTCCAACATAAAAACATGAGCATAGTTTGCACACAGCCAGATATATAACATCTGATGTCATACAGTCAGCATCAACTTGAGTATAAATTTCCTTGTGTGTGTCTGGGTGTATAAAAATTATGTTTGGATCTATCAAAGGACAAAAATTACACTGTCCACAGGGTCTAGTATAGTAATTGTTGGTTATATCTGTATTCTTTTTTGATGAATAGCACAGTAATCTTTTAAGATTCTTTTTATTTCTATATGTAAAAGATGGAGTATTGCCTACAATCGTTGTTAATAAATCATCAGCTTGTAGAATATTCCAATTCTTACAAATAATATCTCTGACCTGTTTATTATCTGCTGTATATGAAGTCAGAAACTTGATGGTTGCTCTAGATGTATCCTTTCCATTGCTGGTCACTACAGGTTGGGGCCCAAAATATGGAATACCTGTTGTTGAACGTAAATTCAATACAGTATTAATATGTCCATTAAGCTCATCAGGCTTATAACCTCTTTCGATAAACTTCTCTTTTAAATCATTCAAATCTGTTAAAAAGCCTGTGTCATTCGAGTTAAGCCTAGACATTCTCAATGCCTGCCCTTTCATTATATTATTAAATACGTGTCTCGGATGCATGATGGTTCTGAATAGCAACGTATTTCTATGACACGGTTTTCTGAAAATCCCTGTATTAAACATGCCACAATGTAATTTCTCTACATATAAATCTAAGAACTCAATCTTCTCTTGTGAGTAATTCATAGTAAACTTTAAACAAGGTGTTATATTATTCATAATCATAGAGAAATTTGTCAACTCATCTATTGTGCCACTCCATAAAATAAATACATCATCTACAAAGCGTCTGTAGAATTGTACATGTGTCCTGAACAAAGGTTCGACAAACAATAATTGCTCTTCCCAATGTGCCAAAAACATATTGGCGTAGCTATTTGCACACGGAGTGCCCATAGCTACACCATCTAGTTGTTGGTAGATATTATCACTAAACATAAAAATGTTATTTTCTAAAACTAACTCAAGAAAATGTACCAAAAGATCAATCAACACATTGCTATATGTACTATGTTTCCTGAGATAAGAATTAATATGTTAGACCAAGTTCATTAGGAATAACCGTAAATAAGGACTGTATATCATAAGTCACTAAAATTAAATTTTCTATAGTTTCTAATTGGTTAGTAGTGTTATATAAATCTAATAGAAACTGCTTAGAATCATGCAATACAAAGATATTGTTATTCAATATACACCTCAGATGTTTCTCTATGAAAACTGAGACATGTTCAGTGACCCATCCTTTTCCAGAGACTATAGGTCTCATGGGCGGTTTTGTTGTGCTTTTATGTATTTTGGGCAATCCATGTATAACCGGAATGGTGGGCATTTTAATATATAGGTATTCAAACTGGTCTTTGTTAATTAGTTTTAGAAAAACATATTGATTTAATACATACAATTTTATAATCCATTTTTCATGTTTCTATATATATTTATTATGGTTAATATAACATGCTTTTTATATATTATTCGTTATTATATCTTGTCACCATATACATGTTTATCTACATGTTTTATGATGCTTGCTATGCATTTGAACATTATAAATATACACTGGTATATTTATTTACTTTCACTATATATAATATATTTAGCATAACTAATATAAGTATGTTTTTATTGGTTTTAAATATATGCCTATGAGAATATCTTGTGCTGTTGTATTTCAAACATATGCCTATGAAAATATTCTGTGCTGCCGTATATTACCAGATGTCATTTGGTATGTTATCGATTTTATAAGCACTACAAGATACACACTGCCATATATTTTTGCATATGCTTATGAGAATATTTTGTGCTGTCGTGTTTCAAACATATGCTTATGAAAATATTCAGTGCTGCCGTATATTGCCAGCTGTCATTTGGTACGTTATCTATTTTATAAGCACTACAGGGTACACACTGCTATATATTTTATATATTTTTTCCTGATGTTTTAGTTTACCATTGTTGTAATTAGCTTAATTGAGTAATTATTGTGATACTAATTGGACTTTCAAAGTATATAAGGCGCATGAATTTTATGTTGGTTTGTCTTTGATCTGAAAAAGCTAAACTTAGTGAAAGCGCTCATCGTTTAATAAATAAATCCTGTGCTGAATATTCTGTTTTATTGGATTCATTTTGAACTTGGTTTGCTGAGGAAAAGAAGAATACGTCTCACCCTTTCACCGCTTGTTTTAAATATATGGTTTTATCTCTTAGTTATATAACTCAACAAGCGTGCCGCAGGCTAGTAACCAGGAACTATATTTATGTTTGGGAGCCTAGATAATTTGCAGCATGGTCATGACTAGCTGCAAGTAAGTTTACACTACTATAATATTCAAGGATTATAATTTAATAGGTTACCACATATTTGTTGGTATTTGCTGTACATTTTAATCAAGAGATCATCAAACATAAGATGAAGTACTAATTGCTGCACATAGTGGCAAGAGATATATAAAGTGGTTGCACTGATTAGGTAATTGCCAGGATAGTATTACAAGACATAAACAACAACCTATTTGCTATCAAAATAAATAAATATGCAGAATAGAGGTGAAACATGAGCCTCATCCCTTGATAGCTTAACCAAACAACCTTAAGGTAGAGGACTGACCTCACTTACTTGTTATTTCTGAAAAATGACAAATAAAGAACACTTAAACATTACAATATTAAGCAACAGTAATAAACTATCCAATACTTCAGATGTGAATTCCTCTTCTGTTAGTGCACTGAAGAAACAAACTCAAATAGGCTTAGTTATCAGAATAACTCAGTTTTAATTTACGATAAGAGCTTTCGACCACCAACTGGACTTCAGCAAATCAGCATTCTAATAGCAGCTTAAATCCATGGAAATCTAATATATACATAAAAAGCACAGAGCATCATAAATCAAAATTGACAACCTCATAATTGTAATGAGCCTAGATACAACTAAAAGCTAGCCTGATGAACTAGCCTTTGCCAACTCTGTAGGTAGATCCTGGAACTCACTCCCAGTTGACATTACTTTACTTACCACCCTGAGTCAATTTAAGAAAAGACTCAGACAATATTTGAAATTAAACTGGCTATGTCAATGTATCAAACCTGACTAACTCTCCTATAGTCTGGTGTTAGAAATTGTAAATTAGCTTAGTTGTGTTACTTAACCCAGACTTACACCCAGGACTGGCTCTAACCTTGGAATTTGTATAACCTGTTAACTATGTAACCAGTGTATATATTGTATTTGTAATCTTATCTGCATAGCTTGGAGCTTTTCTCCCTGGGCCTCCACTGAAAATGGACATGAATCCAGTTGGACTATCCCGGTCAACAAATGTAAAATAAAATAAATAAATAAATAAATACATAAATGTAGCACAGGTCCTTTTTTACAGTCCAAACTAAAATAAGGAACAAAAAGAGTATTAATGAAACAAAGCCCAAATGAATTGAAACGCAGAACTCTTCATTAACTCCTATTCTGTCTCCAGACAGGAATAAGATGTCATAAAACTCCCTTCACTAAAGGCTATTTAACACCAAGGTGACAACTAGATCCTCCCAAAAGGAGTGATAAACTAAAAAAACTACAAAGAAAAATATAAATAAATAAATAAATATCTAAATAAATACATTAAATAAATAAATAAATAAAATAAAAAAAAAAACAGAGAGATGAATTGAAGAAGAGTGCGCATGTCTGTGCATATGAGTGTGATCAAGAAAACAGCACCCACTGTAGAAACCTTGAAAAAGACATAATACAAAGAAACATCACAGATAAAAATATAATCAAAATAAAAGCTGTAATCACAAGTGTATTAAAAACAAACAAAAAAAGAAAAAACTTTCACCCATAGGGCTTCATCAGATCATTGTTAAAACTGTGCATCTATAAAATCACTCATACACTGAAAACAGGAAAAAACAAAGAAACAAAGAATAAAATATGTGGGGAAAAATGAAAATGACTATGCATATTTATGTTGCAACAGAATGGAAAACAAGCAGAAACCATCAAAAATACAACAATAAAAAATGGCAAAGAAAAGTGAAGAAAAGAGCAAATATGTCATGGCAAATCCATTAATAAAATAATTTGTGGTCCAGTTTCCTAAGATGGAGACTGCATTTAATTTAACAAGCAGAATTAAGTCCAAGTGTGTTGTAGGCGTTATGGTAAATTTGTCATTTCAGTTCCATTATTTTCAAGAATGGCATTACAGTTACTTTCAACTGACCCATCCTAATCATGTCCAAAATGTGAAAAATGAAAAACGAATGACCTGGTTATTCAATGCTGTGCTTTGCAAGAGGATTCTTGCTTTGTCTACTTTTAATTTCAGATGTGTATTAGGCTATCCATCTTTTCAATTTAGTAATACTGAAAAAGCTTGACACTTGGAGCACTGGACTCTGTAAACAATATTTTCACTGTTACAGTTCCTAGCCACCTTACTGTTATATTTCTTACACCCTCTTTCTGTGCTACAAGTCTCAAGTTTTATTGTGTGTTATGATTGTGAAAGACAATAGGCCATTCAGGGGAAACTGTCTGGAGAAATGAAATTTGAAGTGACTTCACCAACATGGTTAATGCAGTTGAAGGCCATAACTGATCCTGTGAGGACTGTATATGATGCTGCTCATCATAATTCTTTGTGTAGTCAACAGAGTGACACATTATGAGAGATCAAGGGATGCTGCCACTGGTGGTGGACCACCACTGACACCCCCCAGATTACATCATAATGTCTTTGGCCTCACTACATACAGCAAAAGGGGAGTGATGAATCCTTATTGGTGGGAATGAAGCTGGAGTTCTAGGATGGACATGTATGTATTTATGTGTAGTACAGGGATGAGTATTGTGGCACTCACTGCATACTGATTCAGCATGCATATTCATTTATTACTGTTTCACTTACAGCAGCAGAGTTGAGCCATGAACACACTTCCACACAGGGTGAGGGTGATGAACATAAGTATAATTCAGGTCCTTCTAGTGAACAGTTGCAACATCCATCATGTGAGTATTTGCAGCCATATTACTGTGTTGTATATGTGATGGTGTCAGTATTAGTTTTGCTTAATACATGATTGTTCTGTCTTTCCATTTACTTTTCCATTGCAGGATATGCAGTACAACCCACAACCTCTACACAATAGGAGTTCTCAAGTGCACATACAAGTGGTAAGTGTATGTCTCACATTCTGTATGTTTTAACTGTGTTCACCTGATTAGTGGTGTGAATAATGTGACCTGTAATGTTTTTTTTTTCCCTGCACTAGTTGAAGTTCACTCCAGTGAAACAAATTTCCATGAGTGCATGGATCATGCTATCCCTAATAGAACCAAGATGTTATCCTCCAAAAAAAAGGAAGCCAATCTGGTGGTCCTCTGCCATAAACAAACTCTACAACAGAAGAAAGAAACTGTTGCAAAAAAGAGTAAAATCCCATGACTGGAGGAACTCCCTGGTCAACCTCAGTAAGAAGCTGAGATCCCTCATAAAATCCTCCAAAGCTAGTTACAAAAACAAAATTGCCACTGACTCTAAAGACAACCACAAAGCATTCTATAGCTATGTCAAGAATCTCAATGGGAACACTCAGATCTGCTCTGAGTTACAGCACAATGGCGCTAAATATACAGAACCAACTGATATTGCCAACATCCTAGCAGATAGGTTCAGTGCTAACTTTAGCCCCCTCTCACCCCTTAGAGGGCCCATCTCTATACCGGAAGAATGCAAAGTTCCTATAATCATGGCTGCACAGGTAAAAAACACACTCTCCAAAGCCAAGAACACAGCATCCATGGGACCTGAAAATATCCCAGGCTGCATTCTACACGAACTACAGAATGAACTGGTACCCTACCTAAGTACCAAGAATAAAATACCAGGTCTGCCAGCAGAAGCAATAATTCAAAAGGCAGTATAGGAAGCTTCGACAGACCCCGGGAACTACCACCTCATTAGCCTGACGAGCCTGGTCTGCAAGGCCATGGAACGTATCATCATATAACTCATAAACAAAGACATTGGTAATCTCCAAACTCTGCACCCTACCCAGTTTGGATTTGTAAAAGGCAGATCATGTCTCCTAAACCTGATAGACTTCTTTGAAGCAGTCACCAAAGCCATAGATGAGGGTAAAATGGTTCACACAGCTTATCTAGATCTCGCCAAGGCTTTTGACACCATCCTCCACTCTGGAATTATAGATAAGCTCACTAAACTAAGTATAAATGCCTATGTCACAAGATGGGTTGCCAACTGGCTCACGGACAGAACCCACACTGTGGAAGTAGTGGATTCCAAATCCGACTTCAGACCAGTGACAAGTGGAGTACCACAGGGTTCAGTCCTGGGTCCTCTCCTGTTTGGTATCTACGTCTCTGAAGTGCAGGCTAACACAGAAGGTCTTTGGCTAACAACATTTGCAGATGACTGCAAACTAGGAGCCATAATTGAAACTCCTAACGATGTGGACAAACTACAAAAGGGCCTCACTGAGACAGATACCTGGTGTCAAAGTCATGGCCTGAAGCTCAATGCCAAAAAGTGTATTGTCATCCCCTTTGGTAAAAACTCTGTACACATGAACTATCACATAGCTGGTAGTCTACTTAATGCTGAAAATGTGATAAGAGACCTTGGGACACAGGAGGACAGTAGTCTCTCCTTTGATGATCATATCGCCACAGTGGTCAGAAAATCCTTCTACGTGGCTCATCTCATTACAAAAGGATTCTCATCCAGAAAAAAAGAGGTCATTGTTCCCCTCTACTCATCACTCATTAGACCCATTATAGAGTACAATGCCCCTTTTGGTATGTACCTCACAAGACATCTACAACAACTGGAAAGACCACAGAAATAACTCACAAAGAGGATTACTGGCCTCAAACAGATGCCCTACGCAGACCGTCTAAAAAAACTACAGCTTTACTCCATCGCATATCGCCTACTCAGGGGCAATCTCTGCCTAACATACAAAGCTATGTCAAACCCAGAGCTGTTGGACATGCTCCACTTAAAGAAATCCCAGTCCCTCCAAGCTACATGCTCTAGGGACCTAAACCTTGTCACCACAATAAACAGAACATGCTTGAGGGATAGATTCCTGTCCCAGAGACTTCCCATACTCTGGAACAGACTACCTATCTATGTCAAACAGAGCTCCTCATTAGCACTCTTCAGGAAAAATCTTGATGATTGGATGGGAAATGGGAAATTCACCCCAGGGATCATTTCTGTGGCTCTGCTCGACAGGGGCACAGGAAAATAATTTTCTTGGGTGGCGAAAGCCAGGGTACATTTTTTGGCTAGGCTTATATAGGCCCTAGGGCCAATAACCTAGTACCTACCTATGAGCCTATGAACCTATGAGCATCATCCCATGAATGTTTGCCAGGTGTGTTTTTATATTTTATGCATCACATATGCCATGTATGTTGGCCATGTTAATAGATTATGTAGTTATGGTATGTACATTCTGTGAAACATTCATATAGTAGACTTCAAGTGAAGTCATTAGTATCTGTAAAATTGCAGTGAAATATATATGCCAAGTGTCTTTGATATTCATCATGTGCTGATCTGTGTCTTTGTATCTTGTAGCACATCAACTGTCTTTATAATCCAGCAGCCAATCCAGTGATCATGATGTTGTTCATGATATCTCTCAGCATGGTAGTAACGTCCCTGGCACAGAGAACCTTGAGTTATTTGTAGAGTTCATCCATGAGTTTGACATTGATGTTGCACCAGATGTATCCTCAGATGTGGAGGTTCACTTGTTGATGCATTCAGAGGATGATGTCTCAGTGAATGTTGAACAGGATGAGGCTGTTGATCAGCACATCACAGATTGAAGTTCTGCTGCTGGCAGATCTACACAACAACCAGACACAGATCATCGCCACAGATGTAGGTGAGCAGATGTTGTACATGGCCAATTGTCAGAAGGTGTCCACCTCCTGCTGCAAGCAATTAAACAGTCACAGTAGTGGTATAGTTCAGAGTTCCATGCACTTGCCCTTGCCGCACATCATGTGGCACACAGCTACGTGTCATGCATGAAGGACAAGAGTGCAGACAAGGTGAAATTATGGGTGCAGTGGCTGCTCATAATGAGAGTTTGCTAGCTGTGGCATGGTCAGTGAAAACTCTGGCCTCTATGGTACTGCAGCAGTGTTGTACTACAAGCAGGATTTTGTGTTCTATGACTGTGCACAGCAGATTGCAACTTGTGAGAGGCAGGCTACTTGTCTGCAGAACCACCATTGGGTATTGAGAATTCCTGTATGTGGTCCATCCTGCACAGATGTCAACTGCAGGCCCATCTGCTGAATACCCCAGTCTCAAGGCCTTCAGCTTGCATTCATGCTTCTTTATCTCAACATAGTGTTGTAACCCCATAGGTTCATAGCTTCATAGGCTGGTAATAGATTATTGGCCCTAGGGCCTATACAAGCATAGCCATAACAATTCCCTGGAAATTTCTTCCCACAATATTTACTTCCCTGGACCCCTGTCTAGCAGGGCAACTGATGTGATCCCCGTGGTGAATTTCTTATCTCCCATCCAATCATTAAGGTTCCTTTTGAAGAGGGCCAAGGAGGCATGCTGCTTGACATGTATGGGCAGTCTATTCCAGAGTATGGGGAGTCTCTGGGTTAGGAACCTATCCCTCCAGCACATTTTGTTCATTGTGATAACAAGGTTTAGATTCCTGGAGCATGTGGCTCTGAGGGTTTGGGATTCCTTTAAGTGGAGCATGTCCAACAGTTCAGGGTTTGACATGGCCTTGCATGTTAAGCAGAGATCACCTCTGAGTAGATGATATGCCACAGAGTATAGCTGGAGTTTTTTTAAACGGTCAGCATAGGGCATCTGTTTTAGGCCTGTGATTCTTTTAGTGAGGTATCTCTGCGGCCTTTCCAGCTGTTGCAGATGTCTTGTGAGGTACATACCAAATTAAGTTTTGTACTCTATAATGGGTCTAATGAGGGATGAGTACAGTGGGACAATGACCTCCTTTTTTCTGGATGAAAAGCCCTTAGTGATGAGGTGTACCACATAGAAGGATTTCCTGACTGTTGTGGTGATGTGGTTATCAAAGGTGAGACCACTGTCCACCTGTGTCCCTAAGTCTCTCATCACACTTTCCGTGTTTAGTGTACTGCTACCTATGTGGTAATTCAAGGGTACATGATTTTTCCCAAAGGGGATAACAATACATTTCTTGGCATTAAGCTTGAGCCCATGGCTCTGGCACCAAGCATCTGTTTCTGTAAGGCCCTTTTGTAGAATATTCACGTCATTTGGGGATTCAGTAATGGCTCCATGTTTGCAGTCATCTGCTAACTTTGTTAGCCAGAGTCCCTTAGTGTTGGCCTGTACTTCAGAGAAGTAGATGCTAAACAAGAGCAGTCCCAGGACTGAACCCTGAGGTACTCCACTTGTCACTTGTCTGGAGCTGGATTTGGAGTCGGCTACTTTTACAGTCTGGGTACTGTCAGTAAACCAGTTGGCAACCCATCGAGTGACATAGTGATTTATGCCCAGCTTAGTAAGTTTATCTATGATTCCAGAGTGGGGGATGGTGTTGAAGGCCTTGTCGAGGTCCAGATAGGCTGTGTGGACTGTCTCACCCTTGTCCACAGCTCTGGAGACTGATTTGAAGGAGTCAATTAGGTTCAGGAGACAAGATCGGCCCTTCACAAACCCAACCTGGGTGGGGTCCAGTATTTGAAGGTTGCCATTGTCTTTGTTTATAAGTTCCATGATAATTCATTCCATGCTCTTGCAGATCAGGCTCATCAGACTGATGGGACGGTAATTCCTGGGATCCAAGGTGGATCCCCCCTTGTGGAGTGGGATAACTGTACCTGTGCACCACTCAATGGGCATGAAGCCTGAGGTGAGGCTATGAGTTCATTTTGTAGTTCATGTAGTACACAGCCCAGGATGTCATCTGGTCCCATGGATGCTGTATTCTTAGCTTTGGAGAGTGCAGTTTCTACCTGTGTGGCCGTGATTACTGGAATTTGGCAATCTTTTGGTGCTGAGATGGGCCCTTTAAGGGGTGAGGGGGGGAGGTGAAGTTGGCACTAAATCGATCTGCCAGGATATTGGCAATATCCTTGGGATCAGTATATTTAATGCCATGCTGTTGTAGCTCAGAGCAGATCTGAACATTGCCATTAAGATTCTTGACATAACTATAGAATGCCTTGTGGTTGTCTTTGGAATTTTTGGCAATTTTATTTTCATAACTAGCTTTGGATGATTTTATGAGGGATTTCAGCTTCTTACTGAGGCTGGTAAGGAAGTTTTTTACATCCTGGGATTTTCCTCTTTTCTGCAACAGTTTCTTCCTTCTGTTGTCTAGTTTGTTTATGGCAGGGAACCACCAGATTGGCTTCCTTTTTTTGGAGGAGAGCATCTTGGTTCTATTTGGGATGCCACGATTCATGCAAGAGTAGATGTGCTCATACTGTGCCTTAGTGTAGGATTCAGCAGTCGAACTTTCAGCTTCTGTTTCCATCCATCTCCTCTGTGGAGCAACCAGGGTTGGATATGGTTGTGGCAGGGAAGACCGTGGAATCTATGAACCATGAACCTATGAGATGTCAGTGAGGTTGACCAAGACTGTGTTAGATTCTGTCCAACATTGTAGTACACATACTTGACTCATATTATTTCAGTACCACTGTACTGTGATAAGTGTTTTCTGAAATAAAAAATGTCTGCACATAATATTGTATAGATATGTAATTGTAGCACTGTGTGTCCCTTATTGTTTACCATACCATGATACAACAAACTGAGTGTGTATGCATACCCGTGTCAGTTGTGCCCTGAGTTGATGGCTTTTTTGACATATTTGCATATATTGGAATATGTTATGCTAATCTTATGTGTAATGCTCAGTGTGTATATCTAGTGGGTACTTGGCATTAGATGTGATCTGTGTTGCTGAGGTGGGGTAACACCTGGACATTAATGTTAAGTCTGTGTACTCATGTACATGTGGGGCTTGTTATGACTCCAATGTTTGGGTCTAATTCTGTTGTGTGGCCTGGGGCTGCAGTTGTGGTCACTCCCTATGTTGCATATGCCTGTGACTCCTATCCCCCATGTAATCCTGCTCCTCTTCATATAACTGTGGGATGTTCTTTTCAGTCATTTGAGGTTCTTGGGGTAGTTCACCCATACCTGCAGCTGGAATACTGCCCTGTGTTCAGGTTAGCATGTTGTGGAGCATGGCACACACTGTTAACATCTGTGCTGCCTCCCCAGGTTTGTATTGCAGTGCACTCCCAGATGTGTCCAGACATTTGAATATAGCTTTCAGTTCACCAAACACACACTCTGTTGGTGTTTCTGGTTGTTGCATGTGCTCTATTGTAGGCCTCCTTTGCAAGGTTGGATGGCTCATGGTAGGGGATCAGTCACCTGCTGTCGGAAGAAAAAAACACTTTTGGTCAGACTGGATATTGCTGACAGAGAGATGCTTAGATTGCATGATAGCTGTGTTCCTGTACTTACCCAGTAACAATTCCTAAAGAATTTCAACTTTCTGGAATGCAGCCCTGAGTCCATTTTCCTTACAAATGTCAGCATCATGGACATTTCCAGGGTGTGTTACCGTGATGTTTGTTATGCTGCCATCTGCTGCACACACACACAACTGGGCAGTTGATGGATGGCCATCCTTGTCTGTTTATGTACTGGTTAGCTTCTGGATGTATTGGTGTCTTGATAGGTATGTGTGGGCAAACCATTGCTCCGAGTACATGGGAGAAATGGTGAATTACATGGCTATGCTCCACAGGGATATATGGAAAGTGTATGTAGTCATCCACATTGCTTCATATTACTTCCAGGAATTTTGCCAGGATATAACTGTCAGATATCAATGATACCCCAACAGCATCTCCCATGCATCTCTGAAATGTTCCAGATGCAAGTACACCCAGGTTGGGACACTCTTTGGTTTTAAGAGGGATGGGGTTTCCTCACAGGGTCTGCACAGACATATGGAGCACACATGCTACAGACAGCCTGCACCATTTGTCTGTCTATACAATATCTGCCAATTATTTGCTCGTCTGACAACTGGCTTAGTTGCAAACTTGATCTGATTCTAGATGGCTGTTTTCTAGGATGCACAGCCTCATTTATGGCTTGCTTCACTACTGCCTGTTACAATATATTACCAACAGGTTGAATTTTACATTTTTTTTTTCGTTTTGCAACAGATTTCACCATAAGCCATAGCATTCGCTTGAATTCCTTGGGGTCTGTAATGTCTGATCCACAGATTTAAAAAACAGAGTTGGTGTGGCTATTTGTCACATTTGAGTTACGTTGTATGCACACAATATATTTTGGAATCACACTGGCTTGCAGAGAATCCCTAATAATGCTACACTGAAAACCTTACTTGGTTCACCTACAACGTATCTTCTGAAATCATATCTGCAGTAGGTGTGCTGAAGTCTTCCTTTGGCATGTTGCACTATCCACAAATAGCTTCTGTGACCTTTATGGAATCCAGCCCTATGTCTGCATCAATTCCAGTATATAGTTATTACATCGTCTGAAGTAAACTTATTGGTCTATAGTTTTATGAATGGCTTACAGGTTCACTCTTAAGGAGGAGTATTGTTTTTCCTGTTGTTAACCAGGTTGGAGTCTACTTGGGATGTGCATGTAAGTAATTCTTACTCAGGGCTAAATCTTTGCATAAAGATGTTAATAATTTTGAACAGACATTAGGTACTGCTTCTGGGTCTGGGATTTTCCATTCAAGAGCTTTTCTTAATTTTGTTTCAATTTCTCTAAGCATTATTTCATTCCATTTCATATCCTGTACATTTGAACTCCTTATTGTATCTTTTAATTTTTTTATCAATTCACCATCTTTGTTATGTTCCACAGGGTTTTTATAAATATTTCTCCAAAATGTGTCAATTTCGTCTTAATGTTTGGTGGTGCTTCTATTCCTTTTGCTTTGCTTCCCAGCTCTCTATAAAATTATTTTGGACATCAATGAATTGCTTATTTTGTACTTCTCCTTTACATTTATCTGCATATCTTCTACGTTTTTCTGCCTGTGCTGATATCTTTAGATTATTATTTGTAGTAGTGCATGATAGATCCTGGTCTGCTCTGATATTGTGCATTGTTTTAACCATGTCTATCTTTCTAAATATTTTTTTATCTGTTCCCTCTTCTATAGTCTTCTAAAAGTGACACTTCTTGTCTTAATTACTTTATAGCTTCTCTATTCAATACTTCCTTGATGGCATTTTATTTCCTCCCTTCCTTTACCTTATTGTTCTGTTTTGGGGGTAAGAATTTATCTGCTATTAATTTAGCTGCACAGTAATATATCCTCTTTACGTCTGTTATATCACTGTTTTTTTATTTTTGTTAATAGCCTTCCTTACTGTGTTTATCTGTTTTATCACACTTCTACCATTTTGGGTATTATTTACTTTCTGTAATCTATGCCTTTCTTCATTCTTACTATGTATATCTATCTCTAGTAAATCAAAAGACTCTTTCCTTAGATCTGTGCTGTTTGTTTCCTGCAGTCATTTTAGAAAAAGTTCCAGAACATCTTCCTGTTACATATCTTCTCCAGCTGCATCCTGCATCATCTGCTGCTCCTTCCTATGGGAACTCATTGGCCCATCATGCCACAGCATTGCCTGTGTCAGAGTTGCCTCAGTTTCCTACTCCTTCCCTTGCTGTGCAGCTTCAGCTGAATGTTTGTACCAGTTTCCTACCAAATGATCCAGAGCATCATCATGTGACACGTCATCAGATAGCTTCCATTCTACCTGTTTCTCCTTAGTTTGGGGACTAATTATTCCACCATGCTGTAATATTACATGTGATGGATTTTCTACCCTAAGTCCTTCACTGTGCAGAAAAGCAGTAACTTCAGTTTCTGTTTCAACTTCTCCATTACTAATCTTCTTTTCTACTCCTCCCTTTGTTTTACTTATTGTATTGTGAATTTTTTAACATTTGGGTGCCTTTGTCTGTATTTCTCTTGAAGTATCTCTGGTGATGTTTTTTGTATTGATTTTTTTTGCTTTTTCAATTACATAAAATATTGCAGGGTGGCCACGGTGGTACAGCGAATAGCATTGCTGTCTCACAGCAAGAGGTTCTCTGGTTCTTTCCATGGCTGGGGTGCCTTCTGTGTGGAGTCTGCATGTCCTTCCTGTGGTTGCGTGGGTTTCCTCCAGGTACTCCGGTTTCTTCCCACATCCCAAAGACATGCTGTAGGTGGATTGGACACACTAAATTGGCCCTAGGTGTGAGTGTGTGCGTGTGTGTGCCTTCTGTGGAAGGTTCGGCTGGCAACTCGACACCATAACACTCCACTGCCAATCATGAGCAGACAGGTGATCCACTGTGGCAACCCCTAACCGGGAAAAGCCGAAAGAAGAAGAAGATTACATAAAATATTGCACCAAATCAAATCTCTTTTTCCTTTTCATGTCCATATTTCTTCATCAGATGTTTCCTTCTCTACCTGTTTCTCCTTAGATTTGGGGTACATTGTTCCATCATGTTGTAACATTGCCAGTTATGGATTTTCTACACTAAATCCTTCACTTTTCAGGCATTCCATATCTTCAGTTTCTATTTGTTTGATTCTACCTCACTAATCCTCTGTTCTATGGTCTCCCTTTGTTTTGTTATTTTTATATTTAATTTTTCATATCTGAGTGCATCCTAGAACTTGTAAGCCAGCTGTCTTTTTTAGGGGTTTGGCTACCTCTCTCCTTGATATATACTTTATAAGATACATTCTATATAGTAGTGTCATCTTGGTGAAATTTTGTGAAAACAGAGTTCACCATGTGAAGGCACTTACTGAAACTTAAAGATGAATTCATTTCCAGCAATACTACCGTCCTTTCTTTTGTTGCTGATTTCATCATCTCTCCATTCTGACCATAAAATTACTTTATCTTATATAATGTCTCCCAATGAGGCCTCCTTTCTCTTTTTGAAGAAATGGGATGGACTGGTCCATAAATTTTTATGGGCTTTAAATTATTCTAGAAGTGCTTCTACAGTTCATTATGATTCTTAAGCACATGGTATTATAAGATTGCCCATTTTTTATTTGTGTACCAGGCAACGATAATGCTGGATTTTGCTGAGCTAAACACAATACAGTGAACTGCACCATGGGCAGATCTTATGGGTGGAGCTGCCTGTATCATTAGTCTGCCCAACCCCCAGTTGGCTTTCAAGGTTAGAGACCAAAGTAGGTCTGGGTGATAGCAATGGGATACTGAACGATGATACAGTCCTGTTCAATGCCATTGACTATTCTGGTATTATGTTTGAAGTGCTTCAAGACAGTCACCTATATGCAAGTTTCATGTAACAAGATCAATATAGCATATAGAGGTACTGATTTGTTTTTACATGATTACTGTATCCAAAATGTCATTACTCCTAAAATATATAACTTTTTGATCATGTCCATTCCTGTCATACCTACAATTTTCAGGGTCCATAAAGTGCACAAAAACCTCTTTCAGACTAACAGCTGGGACAAAAGGTTCTAAAATATACCTACAAGTAGTTTTTGTAGATATACTTCTTAAACCTAATTCTCAAATGTACACTCACATGTTGAAATACTCATGGACTTTTGTGAGAAGATTAAAAAAAAACATTTATGGAGCCTCAACTTAGATATTCTTACTATCGATGCAGTTGATTTATTCATGTGCACCCCCCCAAGATGATGGTACAGAATTCCTCTGTGATACCAACATGACAAGAGTTTTCTCTCATCTAAATCAATACAAATTACAGCTGATTTTCTGCACATTATTTTGGAGAACAGCTTTATATTTAGTTTAGGAAGAGATTTATAAGCAGGTAAGAGGCATCACTATGGGGGCAGTGTGTGCCTCAATTCTTGATTATTTAGTCATGAATGTTTGACAAATGAATAATTTTCTTGGGTGGCGAAAGCCAGGGTACCTTTTTGGCTAGGCTTATATCGAACCTAGGGCCAATAACCTAGTACCTATCTATGTACCTATGAACCGATAAATATGTATTTTAATAGCACTTACTATACATACTATAAATTCCATTTAAGATATATGGATGACATCTTCATCTTGTGGAGAGGATCATAATCAATGGCACATGAGTTCATTAATTATTTAAATTTTACTACTCATTATTTTAGAAGTTTACTTATACTTGAGACCAAGTGAATTTTTTTGACATGAATATTATCAATACGAGGATTGTTGTGAATCTAATATTTATCAAAAATAAACCTAGTTTTCATTGTTGTGCTTATTGGAAAAGTCTGGCTAAAGGACAATATATTAGATTATTTCAGATGGTGGCTGATAGAGAGACCCTTTACAAGGAAACCAAGAAAGTAGAATATATGTTTCATGAAAAGGGTTATCCTATTAAAAATAATCAAAGGTATCAGCACTGATATTTTATCAGAATATGGTGTTAAGCATAAACCAAGAGATACATACCACTGGGAAAATGGATGGCAATATTTTCAAGATATCTCTAACTGTAAAATATAACAAGGGAGCTAAAATGATCAAGTCAATAATTAAGATAAATTGGAATATTTTTAAAACCAATGACACAATATTTTAGACATTTGGAGAAGATCCACATTTTCTTTATAAAACATTATATAATCTGAAAAAAAATGTTGGAATTCACAAAAAGAATATAAATTGATTGTTATTCATTGTACAGTTGTAATCAAGATCAAAATATATTTGATGTGTCTCTCCTAAGTTTAAACTTAGGAGGAAAATCATCATATCAAGAACAGTTCAAGGTGTCTTTAATAAAAGAAAACTATGATACTACATGGATAATGCACATAGCAAAATATTCAACAAGGCCTGCATTTTATGTAGAAAAAAACAGGACATCGAAGACAAGAATTTATGAATACTGATGTGATGAAATTAGGACATTGATAATGTGTTGTGTAAACACACTACAAATTTTCCCGGTTTTCAGAATTTATAATTTAGTATTCTGGGCAAGATAATACCAAATATAAGAGTTAGAATGGGAAACCCATCTAGAATACAAAGAACTTCTATGGTAAGTAACAGTAAATGCCACTGAGACAGCAGGACTGAATGAAAATGTGTCTATTGCCCCAGCCCTCAAACTTAGAGCAGCTAAATTATAACAACAGCTATAATTTTATTAACACAAGTAGTTTTATTAAAACAAGTAATTTTGTCATTTCAAACTATTCAGTTTTTATTTATGCTTTAGAACACACTATGTCCTGTACATAGGCAATGAAAGGGTAAAAGTTATATGGTATATTTAGTTAATGCAAAATCACATATTAATGCATCCACACATTTTTCTGTTGACCATAGAATGTGCAGGTGTTTTGAATTTTAGTGTGACTGTGTTACAGTGATTGCAGTTTGCTGGTAGTTCATATTTTAATCACAATAGTAAATTCATTTATATAGCATGTTATAATTATTTGTATATATTAGTTGATTGCATCATATTTTAACTAAAACTACTTGTTATGATTTTAACGAAATACTTTTTATCTTAATGTAGCTGCATGGCACCATTAAAGATATTTTATTAGTCATTTGAATTTTACATATATATATATATATATATATATATATATATATATATATATATATATATATAGGAGTGTTGTGGTGTGTTCTGCTAAACATTTTATATTGTGTTTTTTACAGTAAAGACATGAATCTACTGACAATACTTTTTCTGCCTCATTCTTCATCATATGCAATCTGGATTTTTTTGGTTCTTAGTTTTGTGGAGTGTGCATTCTCCTTTAACGTTTGGTTACAATATTAATTTTGACACCAACTGGAAGTGAGATATTTACATTACATAATGAGTCGACTATTGCTGGATGCACAAGAAGGAGATTATATTTCGTCATCATCATCAACCCCCCTTTTCCCATTTTTCTACATGGGGTTGAGGTGTTTTGTTAACTGTCTCCATCTCTCTCTCGATACAATGCCACACTTCTGCCTTCTTTGACACTCTTGCCTGACTGCTGCAGATCTTCTCCTCATACAGTCCATTCACCTCTTTGCTGGAAGCACTTGTTTCCTCTTATCTTCTTCGTGTCTGTCCCAAATCTTTCCTCACCAGATTGTTTTCTGCTTTTTGCACATGTGCGTGAACCAACTTAACCTGTCCTCTTTGATCTTTTCTAAAATTGGACTCTAGGAAATGCAGTCAAAATTGCATTTCTGCACTGGAAATTTCGGTGATATGTTGGGGTGGTTTTACTTGATTGATGGAGGATATCATGACACAATTTATTCAATCAACAAAAGCAGCAGTTCAAGCAGTCACATCAAACAACTATAATTATCCCATGAGAGTTAATTTAGAGACGCCAGATATTCAGTGCAATGCTACTTTATGAGTGGGAGGACATGATATACTTAAGGATAATCATATTGACTTGAACACTAAGTAAAAGTACTATTAATTTCGCATTTAATGACAACATATTGTTGAGTTTACCTACTACCATAGATGGATAAGAGTGTAGTAAGTTCAGTTTTACAGTTTTGCTTTCTTAAATTTTCTATATTTGTTTTAATAACAGTACCTTACATACAGATCCTGCCTCTCCATCAATAGAAGATACTACTGAGGACTTTGTAAAGAAACTTTCTAAATTAAGAACTCTGTAAGTGGATAATTGCTACTTGCATGAATGTTTAACATTTAAAATTGTGCCACAGAAGTTGCATTGCATTAATTTGCCTAATGGGATAGACATAGATTCTACTTTTATATACAAATGTGTAGTTTTATAAGATCAACATGGCTTTGGAATTATGAACTCAATTCTAAAAAGAAATAAAGTTGAGATTAAGCAACATTCTGCTGAATGTAAGAGATTTACTTTGCATTTATTGTTTATTGTTTACAAACATGCTTATAACAATGTCTTCAACAGAATAGATAAATTGTGTGAATCCATTGGGCAAAGAACTCTCCCTCCAAAAAAATATATATATATATATATATAGGGATACTAAAGAATATGAGTCCCAATCTGCCTACTGGATTCACACTAAATGACTTTTAGAACTGCATATAAAAATGATTCCTCTTTAACCCATACAGAAGCTGTATTATCAAATGAGATTAATAATGGCCATGGTATCAATGATCCCACTGAGCTTCCATAATTAAGACAGTCACAGATACTTTCCAGTATGTCTGGTGAGTTTCTTGAATCTGAACACTATAACAGCCATTATAAACATATTGGAAACCAAAAGGAGTTTTACAGGCAGAAACAAAGAAAACAGAGGGAAGAACTATGGGGCAAGAAAACCAGACATTAGTTATTAATGCTGATATTGACTCTGATGGTGTAAAATCATTTTATGAAGGGATTGTTTTGGCCCACAACAGGTATAACATTGTCAGTTACAACCATGTCAATACCAACATTATATTAGCCATTTCTCAATCTTTGGAAAAGGGTTTACCTTTCTAGCTGGTAATAAATTTGGTATAGTGTATTCAATTGCAGAACATAAGTTTTTTACCAGGAAACTTATTTCAGCTGTGCATTTTAGACCACATTCTCAGCACAGAGATATCTAACAGCAATATATTTAAGAAAATAAGTATTTTTAATCCTACTATGCACACCGTGCTAGTTGCTTTTGAAATGACCTGTGAAATTTATCTATTTATTGGAAAGAAACAGAAGTGCAGGCAGCTGAACCTCAACAAACAAGAAAGAGAAATTTTAAAAAGTCTTATGGATGACAGGTCCATTCATATCATGATGCCAGACAACGTTGGGTGCTACAGTCCTGTTGATGTTATTGGTTATTCTGTTATTATGTTTGAAATGCTCCAAGACACTTATAAGTATATGCAAGTTTCATGTAACTAGGTCTATATAGCATACACAGTTTGTAATTCATTTTTACTTGCCTACCTTATGTAAAATGTTATTACTCCAAAAATATTTGACTTTTTGGTCAAGTTCAGTCCTGTCATATCTACTATTTTTGGACTTCTTAACACATCCTTTCAGACCAATAGTGGCTGCACAGGGTACCAAATATATGAGTCCCAATCTACAGACTAGATCATATCCAGTCCTGTCACATCTACTATTTTTGGATTCCTAAAGTGAACAAGGACTTCTTAAGACATTCTTTCATACCAACAGTGGCTGCACAAGGCTCCAAACATAACCACTAGACATTTTTGTAGACAGGCTTCTCAAACCTATATCTATTAAGTCTACACACATGTTGAAAGACTTGTGGGATGCTTTGGGAAAATTAATAAAACATTCATGGGACCCCAGCTTAGTTTTTCTTATTAATGAAGGGGTTATTCTATTAAAATGATCAAAGATATCAGCAACAGTATTATATCTGAATGGGGAATCAAGTATAAACTCTTCTTTGGATTTGGTTTAGAGCAAGGTCAGGTATAAACTCACCATGCAGAGCGATATAACAAAGAGAAAATGGATGGCATTGTTTTCTAGTGGTCTCTAGTTGTACAACATTCTTCAGAAGCTAACGTGATAAAGTCAATAATTTAGAACAACTGGAATATTTTTAAAACCAACAGTACAATATTTAATGTGGCGAGCATCCACATTTTGTTTATAAAACAGCAGATAATCTGAAAAAGATTTTTGAATTCTCAGTCAAAGGGAACAAATCAATAGTTATTTGTGGTACAAAAATGTCTGAGTTGTAATCAGTGTCTAAATATTTTTGAGGGATCCTCCCTAAGTTTAAACCTAGGGGGAAGTCATCAAATGAAGAACAGCTTCAAGTGTCCTTTATGAAAGGAAACTGTGGTATGACAAGGGTAGTGTACACAGCAAAATTCTCAATATGCCTTGTAGTTATGTGGTAAAAGCAGTGCATTGAAGAAAATACTTTATGAACATTGCTATGATATACAAAATGAGAATATTAATTATGGATTGTATAAGCACACTACAAATTGTCAAGGTTTTTGGTATTCTGGACAAGGTAGTTAGAAATATAAGAGGTGGGGCATGAGAAACCAATCTAGTAAACAAAGGACTTCCATAACAACTAAATATAAATGCCACTGTGGCACTGGGACTGAATGAAAATGTGTACTTGCTTTAGTTCTCAAACTTAGAGCAGCTAAAGTATAAAAACAGCTATAATTTTATTAAAACAAGTAGTTTTATTAATACAATTAATTTTCTAATTTCAAACTCTTAAATTTTTTTGTGTTTTAGATCACCCTCTGTTTTGTATTAAAGAATTGAAAGGTGAAAGGTATGTGGTGCATTTAATTAATTCTACAACATATTAATGCATCCATGTTCTTTTCTGTTGACCAAATAGTGTACAGCATTTTGAATTTTGGTGTGACTGCGTTGATGTCATTGTAAGTTACATTTAGGTCATATTTTAATGACAATATTAAATTTATTTATATATAATTTTATAATTATTCATATGTATTAGTTGATCGTATTATATCTTAGCTAGAACTACCCTTTATATTTTTAATGGAATACTTTCTTAATGATAAATATTAGCTCTATGGTGCCTATACCGATAATTTATTGGTCAACTGAATTTTACTTGGTTTTGATGTCATTTCCATTCTAATGAAATCTGCTGTACAATCATGGCTGTAGACAAACCCCTAGATTTAATAAAATCCACGTATGCACAGTGTAGAGCCTACATGGAATGTTACTGCATCCGTATACATGGTTCCATCTTGGCAGCATGTCATGTATATTAATCATGACAAATTGCTGAGGGAGAGCGATTGAACACTGTTACTGAATCAGTATAGAGAGTGTATAACTGTATCCACAGATGAGTAAGGCACTCCCAGCACTGTTTAATAGTAGTAGTTGTACTGTTATGTTTTTGTTTCAAAAAGCATGTTTGCATGACATGGCACAGAGCGCAGCAATGCTAAGCAATGCCGAGACATCAGACATCTAAAAATAGAAACTGGATGCATTAAATTATTTATCTATAGGTCAGGTTTAAGCATAGCTGAGTGGGTTTGTGCGGTACAGCTTGTGCTCAGCACTGCTTAATGGTAGCTGACAGGTATATGTAAAGGTATAGCAAAACTCCACATATCCAAGTAGTTAAATGGGTAGAGTTACAGCCTCACATTCAATAGGTGTAGCCTTTGAATACATGGAAAGGCAAGTAAGCATTTTTGTTCGAAATACAAATTATGCAAATTATTTTTAAATACTGGCCTGCTGCACTCAGCTAAGTTCTGCTAAGTCCTGTTAAGACTTGCTAACCACTACATAAACATAATAACAGCTGATAAGGTATATGCACTGCTTGGCTGATTTGCAGACTGCTAAGCACTGCCAAGCATATGGCGTATTAGAGTTTTCATACTGCCCAGCTCTGTTGCACTGTGCTAAGCAATGTGCCAGTTTTAAATGTTGCCCAATGGTGTGTAAGGGCAGAAAAACAGGCTATATCAAGCCTAATAGGTGGGAATACAGCATAATCCATTGCATTTCTGTCTCTGAAGGATACAATGGCAGACATTAGTGAGGGTTTGCACTTTCAGACACAGCGTTAGGGCATTTGGGAGTCCAGGGTCATGGTCAGACTCCTTGTCAAAAAACATGATGACTGGCTGATGCAGGGAGGTTACCAGGGCTCAGAGTGCAAAGTGGGGGCCTGAGACTGGCTGGCTAGGGAACTCACCAGTGCAGCTGGTATCCCCTGCACACGTGAGGAGTGCTGTCACCACAATGACAACCTGAAAAAATGGAAGGGGGCTCTCTTGGATGTCTGGTCCAAGAATTCTGGGCAGGGAATGTCACAGATGTATGTAAATACTTTTACCTCTCTTTCACCAATATCTAATGTTGAATGTCTGCTAAACTGTTATGCATAATGGTGTGCTTCTCTCCCAACAGCTACAGAGAAGAGGGCTTGCAACTTGCAGCATATTCTGGGCGCTTGGCTAGGTTGCACTGTGAGTGTGGTGAGTACAGATGCATTTTGCTATTTATAGTCAAATAAACAAGAAAGAGTAAAGCATTAACTGTGAATAGGTATATACAGTAAAGATTGCATTGCAATGAATGTGGAGTTACACCTGTACTGCAATAAGTGCATAATGCCAAATGTAGTGTCATAAGCAGGGAAGACGACAGCATTAATCATAATAAAGTATATGCAATAAAGTTTGTAGTGCAATAACTGTGGAATTACAACTGCATTGCAACACTTAGAGAATGACAAATGTTATGCAATAAAAACTTGAAACTATACCAGTAGCTGCATGAAGGTAACTCTAATAAAGGCTGTTGTGCAATAAGTGTGGAATTATGGCTGTTTTACAAGAAATCAATCATGACAACTGTTCTGCAATAAAAACACAAAATAATATTAGTACCTGCATGAAGGTATATATAATAAAGTCTGTTGTGCAGTAAGTGTAGATTCAGAGCTGTTTCATAAGAAATGAAGTATGACAACTGTTCTGCAACAACACATAAACCAATAGCAATAACACCAATGTAAATTATGTGCATCAGGATTGCCTTGTTTCCACCACTTCATATCAGCTACATGCATTTAGGTTATGAAGTATGGTGCTGCAGTCAGGTATAACAGTGTAATAGCTGTAGACTGCAAATAATAACCCATAATCAGATATTGTATGTTGACTTCACAGATATTTCAACACACTAACGATATATTGTGTAGACCTGCATTCGATGTAATAAAGTATAGGTTAGCTAGTATCTCTGTCATGCTTGAATTTCATGCATGTGTGTTCAACTGTCACTGCAGTCTAGTATAAAACTGTACTACTTACACCAGATCATATCTTGGTGCCAGGTGAGCTCTAGGCAAATAGTCAATCAGCTATGTCTCAGTAGCTCAGTTTGCTAAATGCTCTGTATGAAGTATATTTTGCCACACACAGACCATTGTTCGAATCAAGTGCTATGTAGCAATAAATATTACAGTATCAGTCATGTAATGTTTACAGATATTCTCTCCACAGGAACTACAGGTAAATGTGTGAGGTAGCCCATATTATGAGTAAATAATTGTGTGTTTACATGTCATAGACTGATACAATCATTACTAGGAATGTGAAAATACAGCATAAAATAAAGGAAATAAGTATAATACTAAAATTAAATAAAATAAAATGTGCAATCTTTGGTATAGCTGCATGCCTGCAGTGTCTGTTAAAGGTTGCTGCAGTCAATTAATACATTCAATGCAGATGTCCTCTGCAGTCACTGCTACTGTGTTCTGTCCCCATGCCTGCCAAGCAAAGCATGATAGTTGTTTACTCTTTGTACTGTACACATACATGTCTCTCAAGTGTCATGCTGTCATGCAATGTAATTACTAGTACATAATGCCTCTGTCACAGAGTTATCATCGACATGATTATGTAAATAGTGAAGTATCACTACATCAGCCCACAGTACACTTTGGTAGTTATATAGATACACACAATCCTGGCAAACAGAGCTCCAATAAAGGTTGTCCCTCCTCAAAACGAGTGCAAGATAATGTCACAAAGGAAACCTCTGGCTCAAAAGTAAAAATGTAGAACGTAGATCTTTAATAACTCCAAACACATGATAAAAACAGCAGTATTACACAACAGGATTAAGCACTTTCATCTTCTTATAGAAGACTTATCAGAATCCTGCCAAGCAACTCTACCATGTAGTTAACATCACTGACCTTCCTCACTGCCTTGTAGGGTCCCTCCCAAGTTGCTTGCAGCTTGTTCTGTCTGACAGGAATGAGAACAATTATTTGCTGCCATACAGCATACTCTCTAGCTCAAGCATTCCTGCCATACCAGACCTGTTTCTGCTGTTGGGCATCTGCCAGTTTCCCCTGGGCCAAGCCCATGAGTTCTCTGAGCCTTGTACTGAAGTTTAGGACAAATGCCATCTCAGAGGAAGTCTGGTGAATCGACCAGATGAAAAGCACTTTACATTACTTTTTGTGCTGTTTGGAGTTTATTAAAACTTTTATTGGATTCATTACCTCTGCGTATGTTCTTATCCAGTTTGTGTTGTCACTGTGTCTGCCTTTGTTCATTTCATTTATAGCATAATCTACTATCACTAGGATATAAGTTTTCCCTGTGGAACTTGGGGTACTCAGAGGCCCCACAATTTCCATAGCTAACCTCTGATATGGCTCCTCAATCACAGGCAAAGGCATCAAAGAAGCTTTCACCTTGTCTCCTGCCTTGTCTACTTTTTAGCACTGCTCACAGGTCCTGCAGTACCCTATTACATCTCTGAAAATCCCAGGCCAATAAAATTCTTCCATAATATGCCTCTTTGTATGTTTTATGGCCATATGACTTGCAAAGGGCATATCATGGGCAATGGCAAGAAGTGCCAGACAGTAGGCTCTGGGCACTACCAACTACTGTATTCTCTCACCCTCTAGCCCTCCCTCAGTGGTCCACTATCTATACAGTAACCCTTTGTCCCAGTATACAGATTCCCCTTTCCCTTGAGAATCAGGTGCCTCAATGGCTACCTCCCTCAGGCCATGTAATGTAAGGTCTGAGAGCTGAGCCTGTCTCATCTCTCTCTTTGTAACCCTTCCCAGCTCCCCTTCCACAGGAAGTCAGGTATCCTCTGACAGTGGTGCCTCACTGTCCGCCTAGGTACTACTACTCACCTCTGCCCTTGCAGTCACTCTGTCCAAGGGAACATCAGTACCCACAAGCAGCTGTGGCTCATCTTCAGTCTCACTGCTACAGGGTAGCTCCCTGCCTGAAGTCACCACCTCACCAGTCCTGGCTGCAAGTGTGCGGTCTGTCTGGGTCTCCCCCAGGCTACCAGACTCACATGCTAGTCCAAGCCTGACTGCATGTAACTGCATGCACACATGGTATGCATTATCAAAATCATTCCCTATCAGGACATCTGCAGGGATATCTTCAAACATACCTACTTACTGGCTTCCTTTTCCACCATCCCAGTGAAGGTGAACCCTAGCCAAAGGTATTTGGAATTAGGTACCTCCTAAAGCTCTGACTGCAGTAGACTGCCCAAGCAAGTAGTGCTCCTCTGTAACCGTTGCAGTCTTCACAATGGTTAGGTCAGAGACTGTGACTTTATTAGCAATGGCCTCTTTTCCATTTACTAAGACAGGATATAATCTCTTGTGGTAGTCTGGTACCCTTATTGTCTCGAGACAACTTACTGTTGGCATTTTGTCATTCCCACTTACTGGCTCTCCCACCCTTGCTTCCCCCACCTTGTCTCTGTGGAGAACTATATGCTAACATGCCCCACTGGTTGCATTTAAAACATTTAACCCTTGATCTTGGACATGTACCTGGACTAGTAGCTTCCTCTGCTACTGCCAGACTCTGTTGGGGTAGTCTGGGATGCCCACCATGGGTTCCCTTAGATCCATGAGCAGCACTAGGTGTCCCTTTCCTGTACAGTGATGCCCTGCTTGCTAGGTATAGGTCTCCCTTCTTCCCCAACTCATCTGCAGTAGTGCATTGTCTATCAGCTAACCAGATTATCACTGTCTCAGGCAAAGTGCTAAGGGCTTGTTCACTCACCAAAAGGTCTGCCAGCCCTTCAGAAGTGGTAACCTGACATCCATTCACCCACCTATGAAAATAAGTGCTTAGTTCAGCAAAATATTCATACACACTTTCATCTGCTTTGCATCTGTGCTCATGAAACCCTTTCCTATAAGCTTCAGGTGTTAACCTAAAACATTCTAAAAGACAGTTCTTTACAATATTATAATTTAAGCAATCAGTATCAGACAATTTGGAAATAACAGTTACAGCTTTACTATGGAGTAAGGGGGTCAGGAACTGTACCCATAGCCCTTGGTCAACATTATACTGTTTACATACCCTCTCAAACATATGAATGAAACTATCAAAATTATCCCCCTCTGTAAATTGTGGAAGATATTTGCTGATCTTTATTGCTTTTGGGGTTTGGTTACTCCCTTCCCTATTACCTCTATGACTCTGGTGAAGTCAGCATCTCCTATTCATGTTGCCTCTGCCTCTCCTTCTTCTCAGCTTCCAGGCATCACAGTTTTTCATTTTCCTCAGCCTTTAGACATTGCAGTTTCTCATTTTCCTCAGTCTCTACACATCTCAGTCTCTCTGCTGCCTCTATTTCCAAACGCTTGGCCTCCAGCTCAAATCTCTTTAACTCCATATGGATTGTTAAGCCCTCTCTGGAAAGGTTGAACTGTCCATTTTCTGAGAGTTGTACATTCCCAAGGTCAGTCTGATTGTCCTCCTGGTTGCTCTCCTGTGATTTAGATGTGACAAAAGCTTCAATAATTTCTGCCTTAGTCTGGCTGGCATGCCTCAGCCAACTGGCTCCTAGTCAGCTTGCCATACTCCTCTGCTGACATGCTTGCCTGCTCTCCCTGACTATCTAAGCTAACAGTCTGACATCCGTCACTTCCTCCATTGCATCGGTGATGCTCTGGATCATTTCACTGATGTATTGGACAGATGGTGGGCTGAGGCAGTGTTTGTTTTTGACCACACATTGTCTGTGCTGGAACATCTGGTTGGAGTTGGGCATTGGACATGTGGATGTAGGCCAGCTATACCATCTGCTGAGATTTCACATGGCCATGTATACCCACGGTCCTGTAGTGGCAGTACTTCCAGTGCTATAGAGGGAAGTGTGCTGTCCACACCATGATATAGCAGGGAATGGGTATGTGGTCCTGGGTAGTTCCAGGGGGACACAGGCCCAGAAGACAGCAGTCACTGTCAGGTACTAGCACTGCATCTGACCTTGGGCATGGTGGTGCCCATGCTACCCTTGGTGAAGCCATTTCCCGGGTTCATGGCTGGAGACAGTGAACTGTCCCCTCTACAATATATGGTCCACAGCTGTCCACCATACATATGTGTAGGGCTAGCACTGGGCTTGACTATGCACATGCACACACTCCAACACCACTGTCACATGCAGGTCACCAACAGACACACACAGTACCTCTCCATGGCCCATCTAACTAGCACCCCTTCCTGACTAACACAGATGCTTTCAACTGGCACAGCCTAGACCTCTGGCACCCCCACACCACACCCTGTGCATGTGATGATACCTATGCCACATTCCTGACATCCATGCCATCAATGCAGGGACCTGCATACATGTGTCTGATGCACAGGGTGACTATATAACTGTACATGTGTTTGTGTAGTGCAGTAGTGTTATGCCATGGCAGGTGTTGTGGGCCACGACAGGTACTGTATGCTGGCTTGTGTCATGACTACACATCAAATTTTGTGTATCTTTATTGACTGATGATACACTGGTGGTAGTGTTACAGGCTGACAGGTGTGTCATTGACCTGTGTATGTTTTTGTTCCAGGAGTCTGACTTGTTCAGCTATGGACACATGGCAGTAATACAGTGGCAGAGGATGGAAAGGCAACAGAGCAGAAACCTGACATTTGCAAGGTATGCCAATATATGTGCATGACTCCCTAAGTGCATATGTGTAGAACAGTGTGTCAGGGACAATGGGGACAGTCAGCGTCATTATGCTTTCATACACTGTGAAACAGTTTACTACCCTTGATACATGTCACCTGAGTATTCTGCACATACAACTCTAGATGTTGGCAGACTTCAATTATGCTTATGTAGATGAGAGCAATTTAGGTTCAGTGGCTAGTCACAGGGCCATAAAATGCATAACCATTGCACAGAAATAGCCCATACGGGCTTGTAGGAAGTGCTGCATGGGGATATATTTGCACACACAACTTGGATGCTGTGAGATTAGAATCCCTACCTATCTAGTAGTTCACATTATAGCTTGCATTATTTATGGCATGCACCATGCTCTTTACTTGATATTATACTGTCAGACTGTCAGCCAGCACTTTTAAGGTGGTTGACATCAGCAGGCTTTCTACAGGAGGCCAATGGCTAGTCACAGGGCCATAAAATGCATAACCATTGCACAAAGATAGCCCATATGGGCTTGTCTGAAATGCTGCATGGGACTACATTTACTCACACAGACACAATTTGGATGCCGTGAGATTACAACCCCTACCTATCTGGTAGTACATACTATAGCTTGCAGTACTTATTGCATGCGCTATGCTGTTTAGCTGGCATTTCACTGTCAGCCAGCACTCTTAAAGAGGATGACATTAGCAGGCCTTAAAAACGAAGCCAGTGTTGAGGCTGGCAGCTAGTCACCGGGCACAAAATGCATATCCGTTGCATATAGATAGCCCATACGGGGTTGTATGAAGTGCTGCATGGGGATATATTTACACACACAGACACAAAACTTGGATGTTTTGAGATTAGAACCCTTACCTATCTAGTAGCACACACTACAGCTTACAGTACTTATCACATGTGCCACAGAGTTTATCTGTTATTAGGTTTGTCAGCCAGTGCTCTTAAGGTGGATATCATCCACTGTCCTTGTAGAGGAGGGAATCTAGAGGCCAGCAGCCAGTCACAGGGCCATAAAGTGCATACTATTGCACAGAGATAGCCCATATGGGCATGTCCTTAGTGCTGTGAGGGGATATATTGATGCACACACACACACACACACACACACACACACACACACACACACACACACACACACACACACACACACACACACACACACACACACACACACACACACACACACAGATGGATGATGTGAGATTAGAACTCCTACCTATTTAACACTCTACAGTTCACAGTACCTATCACACATGCCATAGGTTACGTCTTTTATATATGTTGATGCAGGTGCAGCATTTGTGGAATACGCAAAGTGGTCTTGTGTTGGACAACATGTGTGGCCTGCAGAGTGATACTGCTTGGTACTGCTATTGTACCTAGTGTCCTAGGGGTGGGATACCTGGTAATATCCCTGCTTTGTGTGTACACTTACCAGTTTGTCCATATGTGGCTGTTTGCAGTTTCATAGGTGAACATGTGGCCAGGGACAATATGGCCTGTCCAAGGCATGTATTGCACCCATTGCACATTACACCAGCTGCATAACTATGTCTGTCTAGAGGGTGACAGTCCACAGGCACAGGGGTCTGTGGGTGAGTGGATTATGTACTGTTGCAGCCTTGGTCTGGTTCCATTGGACAGCTGTTGTGATGTGTATGTGCAGATAACCCCAGCATTCATGGATATGTGGAGACATTCGTACATCCTTGCTCATATCTATATAAATTTGTATAACAGAGATGTCTCCTTAAATGCATTTGCGAGTGTGTACGTAATATAAATGTGTTATTTAGATGTATGTGGGGAGTCTATGCATCATTGTACTTTATATAGCTATATATACATGTTGTTATCATATATATATATATATATATATATATATATATACATATATATGCGTGTGTGTTTGTGTGTGTGCCACATACTGATAGATACACTACTCAAGTGTGAGGGGGATATGGAGAGACAGATATGTATATGTAGCTGTATGTATGTACAAACATATTTCCACATAGCAGGTCTTTGGATGGTAGAGGCAACAGACTTGGGCTCAAGTTAGCTAAGAGTAGGAGCATGCCCAGTGTGACTGTCTGTACTTACAAGGTGACTCCATGCCCAAGCTACCTGTACTCCAGTCTGGGATTATTCTGTGCTGCAGGCCATTGGCTGCTGCACCTGTTACCACAGTACTGCAGTTGCTTGATATTGTCCAAGGAATTCCCCGGCTGTTTGCTGACTTTAGGATGTGACTCATACTTCACAACTGTACAGAGCTTCACAGACTGTCCAGAATTTTGCCTCTTATTTTTGGCTTGTTTCACATAACATTGTAGTTTTCTGGCAAATTAGTGGCAAATCAATGAAGAGTGAAGTAAATAAATAATGACAGACATTTGAGTTTCAGAGTCCATGCATAGCAAAACATTCATGCTAATGCAGGACCTGTTATTCTGTCAACATTCTACATTTGTAGGAGCAAATATTAAAAACCTGTCCCTATTTGTGGGCCTTGGTCCCACTTTTATTCATGCCTTTGGCCAAATGTCCTGCTCTAAGAGGTTGGGAGGTATGATGTGACTGGGGTACGTGATGAAACACCACACACAGGATGACAGTCTGCATACTTCTCCCTGTACATGTTTTTGCAGAATGTCCAGCATTTCACCGCATATGTCTGCTCTGTTCCTCATACATTTGTGTTTTTCCAGTGCTATACTGTAAACATCAGTCACTGAATTGTTGTACTTACTGATACATTTAAGTGATAGCCTTTACATTTTGCAGCTACTCTGAACTGTTGCAGCCTGCTGTTATACTAGCCACCTGTTAGGCTACTCAGAGCATGTATAATATCTCTCTGTAGGTATGGCCCTTTGTGCCCCCATTCAATGCTGGCTTTGTCCAGCTTTCTTGCAGTAACAGATTGAGGGGTTCTGACAGTCTGTGGGACTACCACCATATGACTACCTTACATGCAAAAGATGTTGGATGGATAACCAGCCTATGCTCTGCAGGCATAGATAGTCATGTGACTGCTCTGTCTCCCTGGAATAATGTTGTGGAGTTTACAGCCATGTGGCCTAGTGGATATTATGAGCCACATACCAGTGTACAGAGTACCTGTTGTCCCAAGTGGCTGTTAGATCTGTACAAGTAGCCGAGTAGCTCACTATAAATCTCTGTAAGTAGCCCAGTAGCACACTACATATAGCCCAGTATATTCACTTGCATACATGCAGCAGGTCCATACATATGCTACCATATTGTAGTACCCCTTACAAGTGGTGTACAGGAGAATGACTTACCTTGCAAATGCAGCAGTTGAAAGACCTGTAGTTCAGGCCAGACTCTGTCTGATGCATGCAGTCCACAGACAATACATGGTGAGGTACAGGTTGTGTGAGTTGGCTGGCATCATTTTTATTAATATGTATGTGAGTTGGAGTAAGATGTCAGTCCTTAGGGCCCTAGGTTGCCAATGCATGTGCTATGAGTTGTCTCTTGGCCAAGGCCACAGCATATTGGGCATGCCTATGTCTGCTTACGGGGACAACCTCAGGGGGGTCCTCATCCAAGTCCCCCTGTGGGTGTGGCTGTGGTGACCTTGGCACTGGTGAGCAGCTGTGTATCCCTTCCCTTTGCTGATCCTGTTGCAGCTGTTTCCACAGGATCATATTGTGTAGCATAGCACAAACTGTGAACATCTGTGCACATGTGGCTGAAGAGTACTGCAGACCTCCACCAGATATGTTGAGACACTGGAACCATGACTTCAACAGCCCAAACACATGCTCTATTATTTTCCTAGTTTGTGCGTGTGCCTCATTATGGTATTCTTCGGTGGGTGGGTGTGCAATTCTAATGGGTGTCATCATCCATGATTCCAATGCATAGCTAGCATCCCCAAGTAAATGGCCATGTGGGATGTCCCACCTAACAAACAGCTGGTACAGCTGTGATTCGTAACAGATATGGGAGTCATGATAACTGTGAGGGCTGCCAGCACACACATTCATGATAATGCCCTGGGCATTGCACACTGCACATCACACATGAATACTGATTGTTACATTATCCTTTTAAAAACTGCAAAAGGTTTGGGGAAGTATTGTGTAAGACTTTTCAGAATCCCACCTCCAGTGTAATTAGTAATAAGACATCTTTGTTTGGGTTTAGTTTAGTTATTTAACATATGTACTCTTAAGCAAGTTTAGCACTATGTAGAAAACCAGTACTTCTTGGAGAGGGAACAAGGCTTAATGTAAGGGCAAAAATCATAGTGCTTGTAACTGTTGTGAGGTATGCTTATTATAAGTATTATAGGACTGGTAGTACTGCATAACACACATTTGACTGCAGTAACATTATGTCTTGCTAACTATTACAAAACTGCTATAAAATAATTACAATGTCTGCTAAAAGCTCAGTCATAAAGGAATGTACTAATGCCCTTCACAGAAAAACTGCTTCCAGACAGCATATGCATTGCCATCTGTAAGTAAAACACATTTCAGACCTGATATGTAGTTTGAATTGATTTATTCTCAATTCACATCCATTCAACATTACAGCAAGCACATTTAACATGCATGGTATAGAACCATATTCACCAGCATCTGGGCTGTTATGAGATTTTCTTTAGACTTCCTGCTTTGTTCTAACACATTAAACCACAACGCTATACTGAAGTTTACATTTCTTGTCAAGCCTTTTCACTTTATACAAATTTCAAGCAAAATAAATGTGATCTGTGTTTCACGCTGATTGCTTTCAAGTTGTTAACATATCAAGTAATGTGTTTATTGTTCAAATATTACAAATACCATGCATCTCATGATAGACCTCCCTCATCCTTCTAAAGCTTTATATTTCTTGTTTTTGCATATAAAAGAGTTTCTACCTATTACAAGCAAAGCTTTTTCACTTTTCTTTACTATTACATTGTCCAACATTTCCTCTCAGTAATAAAATGCAAGAGGATGGTTTATCTATGTTTCCATTAATCCTCAAGTTATTGTGCTATACAGATGTACTCCTTAATTACACAACCACTCCTTTTGGAAAATGCATTCATACTAAAATTGTCTTAATATTCACAAGTATTAAAGTTTGTATTCCCTGTTTTGAATATTTAGACATATTTTTGGAGGTACAAGAGAACACTACCTGGGTCTACATGGGACCATAAAGGATCCACCATCTTAAGATCCCTGAGGGCTATTACTAGGTCTAGCAGATAAGATTCCTGCTCACCCTGACAGAACATCACACTTGGTCCTATGTATTAGTGAGAATGGCCATTTGATCCAATATAGCTCACTTCCTGCAGGCCCACTTCCTCCACAGGTGGAGGGCCTCTACACCCCTGGAAGGCATTAATTACACATTAACATATACCCTGGAGGGCATTATTGCAGTTAGAGAATGGGCTATCTGTAAATTTGTTGTTTTACTTACTTATTTTTAAGTACTGTATTATTTTTTATATATATATTTGATGTAAAATAGTTCCACTACATAATGTGTCAAACTTTCTGTAGTGCATGTTAATGGTGTTGGAGGAAGCATTTTACATCAAAAATGTATAAAAAATAAATAAATAAAACACAACAATTTTACAGAGAGCCCATTCTCTCTCTCTCTCTCTCTCACTCTCTCATACACACTCTCTTCTGCTTACATACACACACACACACACACACACACACACACACACACACACACACACACACACACACACACACACACACACACACACAAACACAGAGTCTCCTCTGGTTTCATATTGGCATTCACTCACACAAGCATTATTCTCAACTTGTTAGCACAAAAAATATGGACAAAGCCAAAAATAATGGGGGGATAAATCCCCCAAAATAGGGACAATTTTTAAATATTGTTCTTACAAACTTAGAAAGTTTGTAGAATAAAAGGTCTTGTATTTCAATGCATTTTTTGAAAGATGTAAAGCATGATACTCAAATGACTCATTATTTAGTGAATTCACTTCTCACTGATTTACCACAAAACTTCAAAAAACCACAAATTTTATGAGGGACAGAAAAAAATATTAGGCAAAAATTAGGACATTCTGTGAAAATGTTGAGAGCTGAGAGCTATGCACACAAGACCGCTCTCTCTCCCCCCTCCCTCTCTCGATCTCACACACACAGTCTCCTCTGCAGACAGAAACATAAACACACTCATACACAAACATACACACACATACACTTTTTTTCTGTTTATTTTTTTACACTCGTTAAACAGAAAAAGGGCTGCTTAGTGTGTGTAAAGTAATGGCGGCCATTATTTTTTGTTATTGCAGTCTGAGCTTCATGTCAGCTTGACATGCTGTCGTGAAGTGGCAGACTCATTTTTCAGCATGCATTACTTGTACAGTAATACTCTGCTGGAGAATGTTCATTCTCCAGTCAGGATGCTGATGTACAGTTTGCCCCTTCTCTAATAAAAGATCATTACTTTAATTTTAAAACTGCCTTCTTAATATTTCTATTTGACAATGCTATTAAGCAAGTTAAGGCAATTTATTACGGTACATTTCCATACATGTGTTATTGGCTTTTTTCTGAGACAATAAGTATTAGTAATTTTATTTCTGATTTAGCCCAGCATTTTTGTGTCCTTTAGAGCAGGAAACAAGGCTTCTGGATTTGTTTTCCCTTGTTGGGTCATACAATAATTTAATAGCAGTTTATGTATATTAATTAACTGCTACAAGGAAGGAAGGAAGAACAGGACCAAATTTGCTTTCACACTAGTGAACACTGGTGCCAACAATGAATTTGAATTTATTTTATTGTAGTAAACAGCAAGAAGAAGGCAAAGTTCATTTCTCTACAGTGCAAGAGGAGACTGTCCAGCTTTGTAAGCTCAGACTGCAGACATTTCTGCTTTTAGTAGTAGTATACTTTTAGTCCAGAGATTTGCATGCAGTTAGATATGCCTTGTTTCTTGCGTCAGAGCTACCACATTAACAAGACAGACCACTTGCTAAAAGCTTTAATTAGAGTCTTTCAAAGCTTTTGAAAACCTTGCAAGGATAGCAGATGGAAGTTCCACGAATCCTTATTTGAGCTACAGTTGCATCACAGCTGCTCCACTGGCACGTATCTTCGGCTATTAATCTTAAGAAAAAGGACCCTTCCCAAAACAACTTGCTCATTTAACAAACAGTTACTTCACAAAACTAAACCTCTGCTGTCACAATCTGGGCACATTGCCAATGACAAAACTTAACTTGCCTTTCAAAGCTGTTTTGGCTTTAAGTGACACAACTAATATTTCATCTGCTACAAAAAATGCTCTGTCTTGTAACTATGATGATGAAATTCCAGATTATAGCACTGACTATAGCAGAGTCATACAGGTCAGAGAACATTATGTGCTTACCATGCAATATTTAGGGTGTTACATTCCCAAAACAATAACTGTATTGTTGAATCTCGATGTAATCAAATGGCATACAGTGGCATTCAATTCTCAAATTAAGAAGCAAAGTGCATGTATAAACAAGCTCCATATATCAGTAGAATGCATACTGCCCCGAATAGAAATTATAGTATAGGCAGCACCAGTGCTAGCATTTTGGGAGTCCCCAGCAAGTTTCAAGTCGGGGGCCCTACCCGGGAGAATATAAAGCGTGACTACATTGTGATCATACCCCCTTCCCTGTCAAGCTCATCCAGCACCATTTAACAATTGCTGCATCATGTTACTACATTCAGACCATTAAAAACACTTGAAGTGCTAAGGTACACACACTGACTGGCATTTAGTACCAATGTTACATTATAAAAAGCCCCTGAAACACAGCAAGGCAGCCACTCCCAGAGGTACATGAACACACTGACTGGCATTTAGTAGCAATGCTGTTACATTATGACAAGCCTCTGTACTGAGTGAAGATATCCAACCCCATTGAGGTACACAAAGACACACACACAGACTCCCACACATAGGACAGACACACAAGACAGAAAGCTACCCAGAATTTCACACACAGGACATAGACACCCAGATATGAAGACAGCACTACAGCATGACTAAACATCAAGGATTTAAAATGCTGGGCTTATGAACTAATAATGATGCTAGAATAAGATTTTGCAGTAGCATGCATTATGTGACCCCACATTTTTGATGAGCAGATCAAAACTAACAAACATCTAGATGATGTGCAACATTCTAACAGCCCCTACCAACCTCCTAACCTCTCAGCATAATTCCAAAGCCAAAAATAACCGCAGAACTAAGGTGTAACATCAGGGATAGTTACAAATTTTGCTATGATAAACTTAGAAAGGTATTAGAATAAGAGGGTTTGCATTAACATTTATTAAAATAATCAGTATATTCTGCAGAATTCTCACCCCCCCCCCCCACAATGTCTCAGTACAATTCTAGATGAGATAAAAAATCTAAATAAAAAAAAAAAGGCAAGGACATAACATTAGGGATTTAAAACAATATACTTATGAACTAAAAAAATGTTAGAATAACAGATTTGTCCAATAGCATGTGTTGCGTGAATCCACATTTTTGATGAGGAACAGACCAAAAATACAAGGCAAACATCTACACATTGTGCAACATTCTCACAGCCCCTACACCTCTACTAACCACTTAACAATTCCAGGGTGTTCATTAGACATTCGAAAAAGTGCTCCTTCCCTCTATAAACCCCTTTTGATCCAGATGTATTATTGTTGGTAGAAACAGGACTAACCTTGCCATCAAAAATACTATATAGGTCTTATGATTTAAAATGATTAGTCTACAGGGATTCAGATTTTTAAGATCCTTACCCTCTTTGGCTATGGCGGCTACAAGGCATTCTCTTTGCTCGTGTCATTTCTTCCTCCATTTTCAGTAGTTGGGCCTGTTTGTCCTTCTTCCAATTTCTAATATCTAATGACTCCCTCTTTTTAACTGCTTGTAAATCCCTCATCAACCTCACTTAAATCATTCTCTTATAATCCTTGACTCATGTATTTTTTTTTCACTTGCATTTTCAATTGACTCTTACTGTTATCCCAGACATAGCTATTTCTGTCTACTACCTGCTGGAGCATCCTAAACAATTCAGGCTTTAGCGCCACTGCACCAAAGTATCTGTAAATAATCTGTAAGTGGGACACCTGGGCTAGTGAGTTCATTTACATTTCAAGATAACATCTGCAACACAGTCATAATAATATGTTATTAAACTGTCATTGTAAATGCCCATTACTGTAGTCAATTACTTTAATCCAGCCTTCTAATAAAACTGCTGTGTATGAAGTGCTGGTTTAGGCTTCTCCAAAGGGACAGACAATCACTTCTCCTACACCAAGCATGGCTTTTCAAGATCCCACCTACCTGTTTTTGAAGCAATAAGAGTTCTACTAACCAACAGTGCTGTTATGAAATTCAGCTGTAATGATACTGTTGTTGGCATCTTAAAGACATTATCACCCCTATAACAGCTTATATACAAATTGAAAGCCTTTCAAGATAAGGAAATAGTTTTCCTCAGGGGCGGCCCGTGCTATTGGACTGCCGGACTGCAGCCCCCTCAACAAAAGAACTACAAACAAATTTAAAAAAAAAAGAAAAAAAAATGTTTTTAAATTTGCGGACTTCGCGCATGCGCAGTAGTCCAGACTACTGCGAGTCTACTACGCATGCTCCAGGCAGTCCGGCAGTCCAGGTAGGAAAACATAGGAGACGTCTGTGCACTTTTAAAGTGCACAGACTCACTGGGAAAACGCGTCGGGGCCGGACTGCAACAGCAGCAGTCAGTCTCTCTCATCGGAAAGGGTTGGGATTGCGGGAATCTCGCGGGACTGTGGATTAGGGTTTGGATCACGGGACTGTGGATTATTGCGCGGGCATTTGGATTACGTTATGGAGAATGGGCAGCAAGGACAGGTAAGTGTGTTAATTATTGTTTAGAATGATAGGGAAGTGTGTGAATGAATGTATGCCTATTTGAATGGACTGGTGTGTGTGTGTGTGTGTGTGTGTGTGTGTGTGTGTGTGTGTGTGTGTGTGTGTGTGTATATATATATATATATATATATATATATATATATAAAATACACTCTGTTTTGAATTACTTTTCATCTTGAAATGGTTATTTACTGTTGAATGCCATTCAGCTGGTACTAGAATGTGCTGCTGATGCCATTTGTATACACAGAATGCTCGCAATTTGAATTACTTTCTATGGTTTAAGTTACAGGTCATCATCAGCAGCAGACTTTCTGGTAAAGCACTTTTAACTCCGTTCCATTACCATCATGTTTAATATGTGCTGCTGATGCCATTCAGACATATTGAATGCTCACAATTTGAACTATCGATGCATTTATTCTATGTTTTAACAGGTCATCATCAGCAGCAGACTTTCTGGTAAAGCACTTTTAACTCCGTTCCATTACCATCATGTTTAATATGTGCTGCTGATGCCATTCAGACATATTGAATGCTCACAATTTGAACTATCGATGCATTTATTTTACATTACTTTCCATGTTGGAATGGTTATTTACTGCTGGAGTTATTATTTGAAGGGTTGTGTGTTGGAATTATTATTTGAAGGAAGGTAGCTTTTATTTTGCATTACTTTCCATGTCGGAATGGTTATTTACTGTTGGAGATGGAGTTATTATTTGAAGGAAGGTATGTGTTGTAATGGAAGGTAAGGGGTATAGGTGCATTGGAATTATTATTTGAAGGAAGGCAAGGGTGTATGTGTTGGAATTATTATTTGAAGGAAGATAGCATTTATTTTGCATTGCTTTCTGTGTTGGAATGGTTATTTACTGTTGGAGTTGGAATTATTATTTGAAGGAAGGGGTGTGTGTGTTAGTATTTGAAGGAAGGGGTGTGTGTGTGTGTGTGTGTGTGTGTGTGTGTGTGTGTGTGTGTGTGTGTGTGTGAGAAAATGCCCCAGGTGCTCATGGTGGTGTGGTAGGGAATACCTCAGGCTTGAACCCTGTACCCTGTATGCAGGTGTTAAAGACATGAGTTCCCTACCCACCACCATTTGTAAAAAAATTGCAGATTTTTGCCTCATATTTGATCTGATCTGTTCCTCATAATATCTGTGGTTTGTAAATGCTGCAATGCTTGATATTTGATGGTGTAGTGGTAGCATTGTTGCCTCACAGCTACAGGTTCTCAGGTTTGATTCGTGGCTGGGGTTCCTTCTTTGTTGGGTCGTTTGCTTGATATTTGATGGTGTAGTAGTAGCAGTGTTGGGGGTTCCTTCTTTGTGGGTTCTGTTTGCTTGATATTTGATGGTGTAGTAGTAGCATTGTTGCCTCACAACTGCAGGTTCTCAGGTTTGATTCTTGGCTGGAGTTCCTTCTTTGTGGGGTCTGTATCTTCTCCCTGTGTTTGTGTGGGTTTGCTTTTGTGTCCTCCCATGTTACGAAGACATGTCTGCATTATTTCTTCCTGGGCCTCTGCTGAAAATTGTTTTTTGTTCCAAGTCAGACTGTCCTGATTAACAAATGTTAAATAAAATTGACAGGCATTTGAATTTCAGACTTCAGATTTCTGAATGTTTAAATCCTTGCATATTTAATGGTGCAGTGGTCGTATTGTTGCCTCACAGCTATAGGTTTTCTGGTTTGATTCTTGGCTGGGGTGCCTTTTGTGTGGACTCTGCATCTCCTCCCTGTGTTTGTGTGGATTTGCTCTGGTGCCCTGTCATTTTACAAAGATGTGTCTGCAGTATTTCTCCCTGGGTCTCTGCTGAAAATTGTTTTTATTCTGTCAGCAGTAAAATTGACAGGCATTTGAATTTCAGACTTCATGTTCTTCAGAAAATACATAGTAACACAACCGTAACACAACCTTTTATTCTAGCAATTTTCTAAGTTTATAAGATGAATATTTGAAATTTGTCCCTATTTTTGGGACTGCATTCCCTCATTATTGGCTTCGTCCAGGTCTTTTGTGCTAAGGTTGACAGCTATGGCAAGAACTGAATTCACTGAATGTTTGAGGGCTGTATTCCCTCATTACTGGGTTTGTCCAGGTGTTTTGTACTAAGAGGTTGACAGCTATGGTGAGAACTGAATTCACTAAATGATAGCCATTTAAGTTTCAGTCTTCCTCTTTTACAAAGCAGCTGATTTGGCGTAGTGGTATGTTGCTCTGTTTTGCACAGGGAGCTTGGCAGTAAAATGTATGGTTCTAGCAACTTTCCAAGATTATACAAGCAATGTTTGTGTCCCTGGTTTTTGGGCTTTTGACCCCCCCCCCCCCAATACATTTTGGCTTTTTCCAGTTTTCTTGTGCTGCAAAGTTTAGTATTGAGTAGATTTTACAAGGAGCTGAGAGCTGCAGGAGAACAGAAGTTTAATGCTGCTTAAGTGAAGCTGGTTTGCCTTGTTAATAGCACAACACGTTGTGGATTTGTCTTTGATGCAGAAGGCTGTGGGTTCTATTCCCACAAGGGGTGGATGCTGCTGTACTGAGAATGTTCTCCTTGGTGAAGATACTAACTATGAGTCCGTTATCAGTTTGCCATCCATTTCCTCTTGCAATATTACTAGCTTATCATTTTTTTAATGTAATATAGGCAATTTATTCCTGAGGGGCAACAGGCACTTTATTTTTCGATGAAACCATGAAATATAAAGGTGTTTGCTAGCAGCAACCTCTTTATTAGTTACAGATTTCTTTAATGTGGAATTATTTAGATGACTTTTACTTCTTCAGAGATAGTGCATATTTACTGATAATGGACTGTAGAATTGTGCATATTTACTGATAATGGACTGTAGAATTGTGCATATTTACTGATATTGGTGGACTGTAGAATTGTGCATATTTACTGATAATGGTGGACTGCAGAAGTCTGAGTAGACTTTTATGATAAATGTTCTGAACTGGGCAGTTTTGTCATTATGGGTGCATGCATTTTGTTTCATTGTTTACTGGAAAAATGTTCAAAACAAATTTCAAACGCCCTCTAACAACTGTAATATATTGTACAAGGAATATAATTTAGTACAATGAGGAAGGTGTATCAAAGAGCACATGTATGTTTCATATGCAAGGGGCCTATGATTTGAAAACAGACCAAAATTAATCTTTATCTGCCACTGGCAAAATGTATTTTCTTTGAATGTGGGTTTCAATGCTGTTTCAATGAATGTGAGTTTCAAGAGCAGAGAAGTTTTAATGCTAAGTTTTCATTGTGAGACTGCATTGCTTTGTTTAGTAGATGACTTAGTGTTTGTGCTGTAAAATACAAAATAAAACTTTCAAATGAAGTCCAACTCATCATACAAGTAAAGCAGTATGCACATTAGTGTTTATGGTAAATGGAGTGAAATAGCCAAGTAATGGTTCATAGGAATGGCTGCAGAGGCTCTTCAACCGTGATTTTGTCAGGGGGGAAGGGCAGCAAACTCAGACAGGCCCAGCTGAACTATACCTCTCAACTGTCCAGATTTTCAAAGAATGAATAGATTTTTGCTTCTTATTTTTGGTTTGTTCTTCATAAAATTTGTAGTTTTTTGGCAAATCATTTAGAAATTAAGTCACTAAATAATGATACACTGAGTTTCAGACTTCATAACCTTCAGAAAAATGCATGCTAAAGTAAGAACTGTTATTCTATCAACTGTCTCAATTTATACAAGAGCAATTTTTAGTACTGTTTATATGTTCCCCCAGTATATTTGGCCTTGTTCAGATTTACTGCATTAACAAGTTGAGAGGTGCATGCAAATTGCTTTATAGATTTAGGCATAGCCAACCTCTCAACTGTCTCCGATTTTGGCTTAAAATGTTGCTCTTCCCCCTAATAATCCCTCCGCAAAATAGCAATTTTGGAAGAAAACATGGAGGGTTTACAATTAAGAAATAACTGTAATAATCAAAGTTATAGATTATTTGAAATGCATGTAGATTCTTTTATTTTGTCAGCTGCTCAAGTTAGCAGTACTAGTGTCCCTTCTTTGACAGGTTCCCAGCTGTATTGTGTGGCTATTTTATATTTTTGCATCACATTTGGTCCATTTTTCATAAAATTGTGTTTTTTGGCAAATTAGTGACAAATCACTAAAGACTGAAGTTAGAAAATAATGGCAGACATTTGAGTTTCAGATTTTATACCCTTCAGAAAAGTCATACTAATGCAAGACCTATTCTATTATCTTTCTAAGTTTATTAGAGCAATATTTAAAAATTGTCCTTATTTGTGGGCATTTGTCCCACTTCTGTGTATGGCTTTGTCCAGATTTCTTGCTCTGAGGTTGAGAGGTATGACACATGTGTCAGGGCCATCACAGTCAGCCAGAGACATTTCAAATTGTGACATACTTGTTGCACCCCACTCCACCATGTACTGACTCTGGATGTGTCCAAGCAAGGCAAGGAGTAGTTATGCAGTGTAAATGTGCAGTGTGTCTCCCCCCCCCTATCCAAGGTAGACACAAGTACTACAGTGGCTTTTCATCTGTCCTTGATTTTGCAGAAAGGTCTGTTTTCTGTCATATTTTTGTACTGTTGATTTATGCTTATTACTCAAAGTGCCTTTTGCTCTGTGTTTAAGTAGCAATGCTTTAATGACCATAATGTAAGCTTGTCTGAGATCATAAGATGCAAGTAAGCTTTAATAAGCATACTGTTAAAGAACTGCCAACATTGAAAGCCTTTCTGTTGTTGCCATGCAGAGAATACTTGACTAGATAATGTATAAGCCTTGGGTATTAAAGGACAGGATTCCATTATTTTAAAAAGCTCATTACACTTGTTGGAGACTTCCAGTCATCTCTACAGACTTTACCCGTAAACTAAACAGAATGCCAATCATGTGTGGTCCATAACCTGTACAGTATTCCTTTAAGCAATGTATCTTGAGCTTGTTTCTTGTTTGCTTTTCATTTTTACTTACATGTTTTCCCCATGAAACAAGTAGATAGTTGTCAGGCAGCAGGTCTTTTTGGATAAGAAACATTTTTACAAGTGGGGGCATCACAGAGATTTCTACTTTCAGCATGTTACTTGGCACTTTAATAAAGCTGAATATAAATTATAATTAGAACTGCAGTGCAAGGAGAAGTGGTTTGAGTTGAGTGCTTCTGGTTTTTCTTATACTTGATTTTGACTGGCATTCCAGTAATGTATTTAAAAAGTAATTTATTTTTTCATGCCTCACAACCTTTTGTTTCCATCTAGATATTAAGTAAGCTGTCATGCAGCCAATGCATTGAGATATTTTTATTCTTCTACACGTATTTTTGTCTTGATTGGACTCTCATAATGATGGTTTGCCACCCAGGGCAGTGTATTTAATTAAAGTTAGTTTTTGTGGTTTTAAGCATAGCTCCTCCCCTTTCTGGTTGGCCACACCCCTTCCCCTTGACCCCACCCATTCAGCTGGCTCCTGCAGCCCCCCTTTGATTTGAAGTCACCAGCCGCCACTGGTTTTACTATTAGCAAATGGGTTAAAAACATTGTTCTCATGCCAATCAAAAGAACTTTGCAGTGCATTTGCCAGGTTATTGAAAAAGCCATTCTTAAATTTAGAGAATATCTCCAGTTAATACAGTAGTGCAAGGGTTAGTTTGCTGATCCCCTTACTTACCATCTGTGCAAAATGATTAAGATCTGCAGGATCTCCCTGCTGTCACACTGAAAGGCTTCCTTTGTAGCTTTATAGGTAAGTACTAGGCTAGCTGCCCTTATAAAGCTGTGTTGGTGCAGCGGTAACATTGTTGCCTCACAGCAAGAGGTTCTTCTGTTTGATTCTTGGCTGGAGTGCCTTTTGTGTGGAGTCTGCATGTCCTCCCCATGGTCGAGTGGCTTTCAAAAGACATGTGTGAATGGGTGCTCCTTCGCTGAAGGTTGGGCAACCCGATCGGGCTGGCAACTCGACACCATAAAAATCTACTGCCAATCATTAGTGGACCGGAGTTCTGCTGTGGTGACCCCTAACCGGGAAAAGCCAAAAAGACAAACAAACTAGGCTAGCTGCCCTTGCAGACCATTTTAAGCCTAGCCAGTTTCTTTTTCTGTGCTCTTGAAGCTCCACTGGGATTGCATGGGGAACACTATTACAGTGGCTGCTTTTTCCAAAAAGACCAACTTTTTGCTATGACCCCCAGTACAGACTCCAAAGCCAGAAATCATGATCTCTGCAGTGGTCCAAAATACAATTCCAACACCCCAGACGCTGTTTGTCATAGTTGCATGATATAGATTGATTTGTGAAGTATTTTTTTGTATCTAGCACACTTTGAGGATGCTGAACTGTAATGCAGAGTGTGTATTTTTCAGTATGACCTAGCTGATAAAATGTAGCCAGTGCTAGGGAGTTTGCCAGATAGGCTTATGAAAACTGCTTTGCAGTTTCAAGTCTCACCCACCTGAAACACGTATAATGTGGCATGGGGTGCTACCCAATCACCCCACTGATTTCACTGATCACACCAGCATGACCTTTGTGGACCCCACTTTTGTGATCCTCACCTCTTTGGAAAAGGAGGAGAATCAAGGCATAACACTACTGCAAGTATGAGATTCCAGCCTTGCACAGCATTATATTCCGCAATCCAGAGGAGCCAAGTTCTGATGTGGCATCCAGCAACTAGAGGCCTCACAAAAGAGAATTTTTAAGGAAGTTACTTGATAGCTGCTGGACTTGCAGCATGTTTTTTTTTCTAAACATCTTTATTAAGCCATACCTAAAACAGAGATGTGGGTACAAATATATTAATATAAAAGAAAAAAAAAGCTGCTTCTGAACATTATTCTATATAAATTGCTCTCACAGATTCCATCTCCTTATATCATTTTCTTTTTCCTTTTTCTCAGGATCCCACCTCCAATTATTTTATCTCCTTTACGATATTCAGTACTTCAGTTGCAGTTGGTTTAGATTTTATTCTCTAGTAATAGTTTTTGTCAGCCAGTAGCATTAAACTTGGGCTCCAAATTGCCTAGACATAATAACTCATATTTCCCAGTTCAAAAGAATACTTTCCTTAGTTACAACAATTCCCCCCCCCCCCCTCCAGTGTTTCTGACAAAACACTCTGTAGGGAATTCTAAAAAAAATGCTACCTTCTTACATTTCCAGAACATGTTCCAAATTACCTCTTTCTATCACACCTCCAGCATTTGTTGTCTGGATGAGGAAAAATTCTTTGAAGTATTCTTGAGGTATAAAAAGTCTTTATGCAAAGACTTCTGCACAAAATTTTTAAACCTTCTGGACTTGCATAGTTGAGTGTCATAGAGATGTATTTTTATTGTTCCTTGGTAAACTGCCCTTTCAGTCTCTCTTCCCAATCTTTTTTTAACCTCCCCTGATTCATTCTTATCTTTATTATGCAATATTTTATATGTTCTACTAATGATCCCTTTTTTAACAACAGCTTCTGTTCTAAACTCCTTTAAAAACTCTACCATATCTGGTCTTTCGTTAGCACTTTGTCTTTTACTTTTTGACTATTTTCTGTTATCACTCCTGTTAGTCCACACATGGACTAAAGAAGCTACATTCAACAAAGTACTTTTTATACCTCTGCTTGGCAACTGAAGAAACAGATAATGAGGAGTCTGGTGACCAAGTTTCCTAAAAGGGTGGAAAAAGCTTATTCTTGAAATGCTTAAAAGATATTTGAGCCATGTGCTTCTGCATTCCTAGTGCATAACTCTAAAGAGCACTAAAGATTCATCATTTTACAGGAGTATGAGTAACTTGAGGGAACCCCTGTACTGATGAAACATCATCTATTAAACACTTTGTTAAATTCTGCATTTAAACATCTGTAATATGTAAAACAATTTTCAGTATGGAAATTTCTTATTTTCTGAAAACCACTGAAGTTATACAATACAAAAAATACCACAGGAAGCCAATGCATTACTTAATTGTTTATGTAAAGACATACTGTTTTAATGCAAGTTTAACTGTTACTAAACAACTGCTAACAAGGAGGAAACTAGTACTGAAAAGTAAAATCCAAGAAGGGAAGACATCCCTGATCAGTATCAGCAAGAAACTACGTTCCCTCATAAGATCATCCAAGGCCAGTGTCGAAAGAAAAATTGCCATGGACTCCAAAGATAACCACAAGGCATTCTTTAGCTATGTCAAGAATCTAAGGGGCAATTCTCAGATCTGTTTGGAGTTAGTGCAGAATGGCACAAAATACACTGAACCGACTGATATAGCCAACATCCTGGCAGACAGGTTCAGTGGAAACTTCACCCCCCCCTCACCCCCAAAAGGGCCCATAACTATACCAGAAGAATATAGTGCCCCTGAAATCACAGACACTCAGGTTAAAACAGCCCTCTCCAAAGCCAAAAACACAGCATCAATGGGACTGGACGGTGTTCCAGGCTGTGTCCTATACGAGCTCAAAGATGAACTAACCACTCACCTAAACACACTGTTTAAACTCAGCCTTTCCACAGGCTACGTGCTCACAGAGTGGCACACAGCAACGGTTATTCCATTCTACAAAGGTGGAGCCACAATTGACCTCGGGAACTATCACCCTATAAACCTGACTAGGTTGGTCTGCAAAGCTATTGAGTGCATCATCATGGATCTCATTAACAGAGACATTGGAAACCTCCAAACACCGGACCCTACCCAGTTCGGCTTTGTTAAGGGCAGATCATGCGTCCTCAACCTGGTGGACTTCTTTGAGACAGTTATCAAGGCTTTAGACAAGGGAAAGGTGGTCCACACAGCTTACCTAGACCTTGCAAAGGCCTTCAACACCATTCCCCACTCAGGTATTATAGACAAGCTCACCAGCCTGAACATAAACCCCTACGTCACGAGATGGGCTGCTAACTGGGTCACGGACAGAACCCACATGGTAAGAGTTGCGGGAGCTAGGTCTGACTCTAAACCGGTTACAAGTGGCGTTTCCCAGGGCTCAGCCCTAGGACCCCTCCTGTTCGGCATATACTTTTCAGAGGTATAGGCAAGCACAGGAGGACTATGGCTGACCAAGTTTTCAGGTGACTGTAAACTAGGGGCTATAATTGACTCTCCAGCTGACACAGACATCCTCCAAAAGGGTCTCACTGAGACATATACCTGTGTCAAAATCATGGCCTCAAGCTAAATGCCAAAAAGTGCATAGTCATCCCCTCTGGAAAAGACAACGTACCCACAAACTACCACATAGGTGGTAGCTGCCAAAATATGGAAGATGTAATAAGGGATCTGGGGACCCAAGTAGATAGTAACCTCTCGTTTGATAATCACATTGCCAAAGTGGTTAGAAAATCCTTCTATGTAGCCCACCTAATCACAAAAGGGTTTGCATCCAGATTGAAAGAGGTCATTGGGCCCCTCTATGCATCACTTATCAGACCCATCATAGAGTACAATGCCCCATTTCGGATGTACCTTACAAGACACTTGCGACAACTGGAAAGACCACAGAAGTACTTCACAAAGAGGATCACTGGGCTCAAGCAGATGCCCTATGCAGCTTGACTGAAGAAACTCCAGCTGAACTCAGTTGCATACCGCCTACTCAGAGGTGATCTCTGCCTGACATACAGGGCCATGTCCAACCCAGAATTGATGGACATGCCTCCACCTAAAGAAAACCATATCCCCTCAAGCAAACACACTCCAGGGATCTAAATCTCACTACAACAATAAATAGGATGTGCTGGAGGGATAGATTCCTGTCCCAGGGACTTCCCATGCTCTGGACCAAGATTCCAATCTACATTAGGCAGAGCTCCTCGCTAACCCTCTTCAATAGAAACCTTGACGAGTGGATGGGAAACAGAAAGTTTACCCCCAGGGATCATTTTAATGGCTCTGCTGGACAGAGACACAGGGAACTAATCTAAGGGGGCAGCGAAAGCCAACATATTCCGGCTAGGCTTATAAATGCCTTCGGGTAAATAGCCTAGTACCTACGTATGAACCTATGACACAAATGATTTAAAAAAAAAGATATTCAAGCTTCAAAAAATTAAATTTTACATTGTGATTTATGTGCAGTTAAAACTGGTGTTATAGACTTAAAATATACAACAAATATATCACCACCGATCCTTGCTAGGCTTTCCTCTTGAAGTTCCGTGTTAGGGAAAAAAAAACTGCAACTTACTCCCTGGCTGCTGCTGCAACAAATCAGGAAAGTAGAACTTACTTCCCTGGCTGCTGCAGCCAATCAGGTCCCTTGCTTTACTGAAGCAGACCTGATTGAGAGCAGCTTATAGGCAAGTAAAAAAAAAAAACGGAATTGCGCGGTGAAGTTACACAGCCATGCAAATGTCCATGAGGCACTGAGCAAGGAGCGGAGGAAACAGAGAAACCTGATGCTGCTTCATTTGGGGGCCCTTTTTTGCAGGTAGATAGTCAGGGGCTCCCCACGGCTGTGGGTTCTGTGGGTGCCTAACGCCAGCTATGAATATATGAATATAGGCAGATGTGGATGAGTAAACTTTTTTCATAAAAGAAGATACAAGGAAAACATCACAGTAGACACTTGCAGAAGAAAGGGGAAGAAGACCTAATTATGATAAAGTGTTTTACACTGGGAACTAGTAGCTACCATTTTGTGTTAGGCTCTAATTGGAATACCACTAATAAAATTCAGATTTTACAGCATTTATAGCTGCTGATTTGTATACAAATATGTTCACTTAGGGGATGTCTGTGAAAAGGTTAATCATTGCTTTGTTTTTATCTTGTAATGATATGAAAGAAAGTGATATTGTAAAGGTTAATGACACTTCAAACTGCAATACCTGTCAATCACTGTAGTCTATATCCTTTGTTCTGCCTTCCACAAAGATGCATATCAAACACAAATAGCCCCTTTGTACGAGGTTAAACCTGAGAACCTGACCATGCAGAGTGTACTGCATTTGCCAGACAAATGCATTGCAATTGCTGCTCTGCTGAATGTATGTAAATAGTTTTAAAGAGGAACTGCTGGCAAAAATGAGAAAACTTTCCTGGGGTGGGCATAATCACTGATTTTTGAAGATCATGTACAAACTCCAGAAGAGTTATGAAAAACGTTTTTACTTTATGGTTTTGGAGCCTCCTCTGAACTTAAACCTTTTTTTTAATAAAGTGTAAACTCGCATGTCAAAAATTCAGCATGGCATCACCATAACCTCCTTCAAATCACTTGACCTTGAGCAAAAATTTCTTGAAGCAAGGTACCAAGTTTGGGTTTATGGGCCACATCGGGTGGCATACTGAATATTGCATTTGTCCAGGTGAGAGCTAGAGACCCATGCTGTGCAAAACTAATCCTGGTAATCTATAGCTTTGGACTGAAACTGTTTATTGATTATGAGAATATAATACTTCAGTCTTATGTTGCTAGATGAATTAGTTAGAGAAAGCAGGTATATAAGCCTGACAGGGTAACCACTTGAAATGTCAGGATCTGCTAGAGCGAGTCCCAAAATATAGGAGACTAAATGGCTGAACAACTAGGAATATTCCCTTTTTTCTGAGGTATGGCAATCTCAGACTTGGTATATATAAGTTCAGGGAAAGTGGGGTGCAACCACCATGCAAAAAGGAGAAAGAGATTTTTGAGTGTTTTCAGTCTTTTATTAGCATTTTGGCACTCAACATTTTGAGTCTCAACATTTTAACAAAGAGACGTCATAACTCTCAACTGTCCAGAGAGAAATAGTATTATTCTAGCAACTTTCAAGTTTGTAACAGCAATATTTAAAATATGTTCCTATTTTCTGGCCCTTTAACTACCCATAATTTTACACTCTCTTCAGATTTCTTGCTCTAGAGGTTGAGAAGTATGCAGCCAGTTGACAGGAATATATGGAAGTTGAATTAGATCAGGTAGCAATGTGAGTGATATGAATTAGTAAAAATGTCAAAAAAAAAAAAAAAGAACAACAACACAGGCAAAAACAATAAAAAAAAATCCTTGCAAATCAGTCAAAACTGTATAATACCTTAAACCTCCTTTAAGTATTGGCCCATAAGAAATATGGAAATGAACCCTTATGGGCATACAAGTGTTCGAGCTACATGGCTTCTGAATGGTTATTGACTTTTTACTTTTTAAGTCTTTATTGATACATTCAGGCTAATAGGGGAAAACATTAGCTGCAAACATGAAACGTTTCACCCATTTTGACAAAAATTAATAAATGTATTTCAGTTATTGAATATAGTTAGAGTTAAGCCACACAAGATGGTTCCATCAGAAGTAGCAGGTGATTTGGCCATCTCTGATCTACTACCTTATTTCAGAAATTAGAACCATGGCCTTGTGTCCTTTGAAAGTCCAGTACCAAAATTGTGAACTCTGAAACCTTGAACAAGGAACAATTTAAGTGCAATAAAGATGAATATATACTAACATACATAGTACAACATAGTATATATTAACTCTGAAATAGTGGTATCTCTGAGTTCCCCTTTTTTCTGAGGTAATCTCAGAGTTAGTATAAAAAAATATATATGCCAGGGATGTACAAAGGGACAAACCATTCCTGCAGAAGGAATTCATGATATTAGGGTATGTCCCACATTCCTCAGCAATTGCAGTTTAACTTTCCAAATATTATGAAATACATTTTGGGTCTCCCACTTAGGATAGGAAGTCAGTCGAGGTTCTACCAACTTAGTCCCCACTGCAGGGCCACTTTGCAAATCTCTTAATAGATTCTGTAAGTATATTATCATTTTGTCTGGCTTCATTATAGGTTCATAGGTTCATAGGTAGGTACTAGGGCCTATATAAGCATAGCCAAAAAGGTACCCTGGCTTTAGCCACCCAAGAAAATTATTTTCCTGTGCCCCTGTCAAGCAGAGTCACAGAAGTGATCCCTGGGTGAATTTCTTATTTCCCATCAATTCATCAAGATTTTTCTTGAAGAGTGCTAATGAGAAGCTCTGTTTGACATAGATAGGTAGTCTGTTCCAGAGTATGGGAAGTCTCTGGGACAGGAATCTATCCCTCCAGCATGCTCTGTTTATTGTGGTGACAAGGTTTAGGTCCCTACAGCATGTAGCTCAGAGGGATTGGGATTTCTTTAAGTGGAGCATGTCCAACAGCTCTGGGTTTGACATAGCTTTGTATGTTAGGCAGAGATCAACTCTGAGTAGGCAATATGCGATGGAGTAAAGCTGGAGTTTATTGAGACGGTCTGCGTAGGGCATCTGTTTGAGGCCAGTAATCCATTTTGTGAGGTACTTCTGTGGCCTTTTCAGTTGTTGTAGATGTCTTGTGAGGTACATACCAAAAAGGGTGTTATACTCTATAATGGGTCTAATGAGTGATGAGTAGAGGGGAGCAATGACCTCTTTTTTTCTGGATGAGAAACCTTTTGTGATGAGGTGTGCCACATAGAAGGATTTCCTGACCACTGTGGCGATGTGATTATTAAAGGAGATACTACTGTCCACCTGTGTCCCAAGGTATCTTATCACACTTTCAGTGTTAAGTAGACTACCGCCTGTGTGATAGTTCATGAGTACAGAGTTTTTACCAAAGGGGATGACAATGCACTTTTTGACATTGAGACTGAGGCCATGGCTTTGACACCAGTTATCTGTCTCAGTGAGACCTTTTGTAAGATGTTTGTGTCAGCTGGAGTATAGATTATGGCTCCTAGTTTGCAGTCATCTGCATACTTAGTTAGCCAAAGACCTTCTGTGTTAGCCTCTACTTCAGAGAAGTAGATACCAAACAGGAGAGGACCCAGGACTGAACCCTGTGGTACTCCACTTGTCACTGGTCTGAAGTCTGATTTGGCTCCAGCTACTCTCACTCTGTGGGTTCTGTCAGTAAGCCAGTTTGACAACCCATCTTGTGACATAGGGGTTTATATAGTTTAGTGGATAGTTTATCTATAATGCCAGAGTGGGGATGGTATTGAATGCCTTTGCAAGATCTAGATAGGCTGTGTGAACCACCTTACCTTCATCTATGGCTTTGGTGACTGTTTCAAAGAAGTCTGTCAGGTTTAAAAGGCAGGATCTGCCCTTTACAAACCTGAACTGGGTGGGGTCCAGAGTCTAGAGATCCCCAATGTCTTTGTTTATGAGTTCCATGATGATACATTCCATGGCCTTGCAGACCAGGCTAGTCAGGCTAATGGGGTGGTAGTTTCCAGGGTCTGTCATGGCTCCACCTTTGTGCAGTGGGACCACTGTTGCTGTGCACCATTCTGTGAGCACAAAGCCTGTAATGAGGCTGAGACTGAACAGCTGTTTTATTTGAGGGATTAGTTCATCTTGTAGTTCATGTAGAAGGCAACCTGGGATGCCATCAGGTCCCATGGATGCAGTGTTTTTTGCTTTGGAGAGGGCAGCCTTTACCTGAGCATCTGAGATGTTTGGGAACTTTGCAGACCTCTGCCAGTACAGAGATGGCTCTTTAGGGGTGAGAGGGGTGGAGAAGTTAGCACTGAACCTGTCTGCCAGGATGTTGGCAATATCTGTGGGTTCTGTATATTTATTGCCATTGTGCTGTAACTCAGAGCAAGTCTGGGAGTTGCATTGAGATTTCTGACATAGCTATAGAAAGCCTTATGGCTGTCTTTGGTGTCCTGTGCAATTTTTTTCTCAAAGCTGGCCTTGGAGGATTTTCTGAGGGATCTCAGCTTTTTGCTAGTACTCATCAGAGATGCCTTCCTATCATGGGATTTTACTCTATTATGCAACAGCTTCCTTCTTCTGTTGTAGAGTTTGTTTATGGCAGACCACCACCAGATTGGCTTCCTTTTTGGATGATAGCATCTTGGTTCTGTTTGGGATAGCAGGATCCATGCATTCCTGGAGATGTGCTTATAAAGTGCATTTATATAGGATTCAGCAGTTTGGGCAATAGTGTCCATCTGCATGGGTGTTGAAGTTTGTCACTTCTGTCTTGAGAAGTGAGAAGTTTGCTTTTGAAAAGTTTTTCACTGTGGTTTTCTGTAATGGGGGTGGGGTCGGGATGTGGACATCTAGTGAAATTAATTTGTGGTCAGATTTGAGCAACGAGGAATTGACCTCTGGTGTGGAGCATAGAGTCACCCATGTTGGTGATGATCAGGTCTAGGATATTGCTGCCTCTGGTGGGAGTGGTGACTAGTTGATCCATAGTATTTGAATTTATAATTTCCAGAAAACATTGAGCTAAACAGTTGGTACATGAGTAGTGCTCCCAGTTAATGTTTGGGTAGTTGAAATCACTCAATATAATGGTGTTCGGAGAGATCTTCATGTTCTCCAATGTTTTCAGGAAAGAGGAGTGGGAATCCTGACTTTGAGAGTGTGGTCTGTAGGATGCTATAAACTGATTGCAGTCTTGCCCACTGTTAGTTGAACATGGATGGTCTCAGATGCATTATGTTGAGCAACTAACCTGGAGGTGTGGATATCCTTGATAAATATGGACATGCCTCCTTTTGTGGTTCGGTCCGGGTTTTGGGGCGAAAGGTGTGGTATGAATTATAGCCTGGTAGTGCTGGGGTGCTCTCTGGAGCCTTGAACCAGGTTTCTGTCACTGCACAGATGTCAATGTTCTCCATACTTTAAGATGTGCATCTTGAGTGAGTGCATTTCTAGCATTTAGTTGCATTACCCTCAGTTTCTTGTTCCTTGTGCTGTCTATGGTGGTGGGTTTGACATTTGAGCCTTGCCTAAAAAGGCACTATAGGGTTGGCAAGAGCCTTTGCCAATATCTGAAATCCCAGTGGTGACAGGTGCAAGCCATCACTGGCAAAGCATCATGGTCTGTCGATCATGTCATCCCAGGCTGACAGACACTGGATTCTCTTAGAATGACACCAAAATTTTAGCCAATTGTTGAAATTGATCATTTTGTCTTTGCACTGTGGTATCATTCTGGGTGATGGCAGGATGCTACTCAAGGTCAGGGTCATACCTGCCTGGGCTACAAGATCAGAGAGCTCCTCCATGTCTCTCTTCATGTAGTCCAGGGAGGTATGTCTCAGGTCATTCACACCAGCATGGACAATGACAGAGTCATATTTGTACTTGCTTTGGAGTGACCTGAGTGCTTGCATTATGTGTTGGGATCCTAGCACCCAACAGGCAGCTGACAGTGACCTTCTCTTTATTCAGCCTGGTGAGTGGAACATCAGTGTGTCTGACTATAGAGTCACCTATAACAAGAGTATCAGGTGTGTTATTCAGCCTTATGGGCTGTGGCTGCTTGGCACACTGACTTTGTGGGTTATGTGTCATGTGTGTTTTGTTTTGAGGTGGAGGTTGCTTGCATGTCTGCTTTGGAGGTCTCAGTTGCTTAGGTAGATTTTTATTTAGAGCCTCATGAATGTAGGCGTGTTTTTGTGTATTTATGTGTTTGGTTCGCTGATGTGGTGGGACTATGTGATACTGGAATTGCGTTGTGTGAGGTTACCTTCTCCTCCTGACTGGTTATACCAGTTTTGAGATGAGAGAGCTCAGCCTCCAGTTTGGCTAAATAGTTACATCTCTCACATATATTTGAACCTGTTTGGAGGAGGAGAGGGTTGTCCGTGTACATGAGACAGTTATAACATTGCCTCAAAATTCCTAGATTCACCAGCTGGACTGGAGAGGAAACCATTGACTGACCTTTGGACATGCTAGAGTAACAGGGAAACTGAATTTAAGACGGACCAATAGAGGACAGGGTAATCGTAGAGAGTATAAGAGTAAGTAGTGCTTATGGTTTAATAGTGCTAACTTGTAGGATTACTTAATTGGACCAGTGAAGGGCCTTAGAATGAGAATATGGTGTTTAAATTGAGAGATAGAGCAGTTCTAAGGGAAAAAGTGAAGAGCAGACTTTGTGGAGCCAGGAATAGTTTAAACCCAATTAGGCGGCGCTGCCTGCTGTTGCGCTATGCACAAAAACTCGCAAAACCGCGCAAAAGAGGGTTTTAAGAGAGGAAGATGAAGGAGTTTTGGAATTGACCCAAAATGGCCAATAAAACTATAGTTTCAAGTCAGTAACCACTCCCACAGGGGCAGGCAGGCTGCTCAATGTTTTTCACTGCCACTGATCAACAGAGAGACTTTCCTTTAGCCCAAGCAAAAAATGGTCTCACAGAAACTTACAAACAGTTCAAGAACAGTTCAGTTACTAACAATATAAGCAGATGGGACTTCATTTTAATGTTGCATCTTAATAACAGCACTCTCTAATGCTTAACTGCAGTATCACTAATGGAATATGAATTTAGCCACCTGGTGTGGTAATAGAACGCACAGCTGTCTGATCCTGCAAACATTTTCAGGTAGTATGCAACCTGGTGAGTCAGTGACACTGTATGTGTTAAGAAAATAGAGAGGGAGAGTCAGTCTGTGTTCTGGATTAGCCCTGTCATTGTTAAGATTGCTGTACACATCACAATATACTCCATATGCTTATTTATACATGCTGCAGTAAAAATGTTTAGGAGACCTGCATCCAAGCTTTATTACATTATATTAGGAAGCCCACTAAACATTACAAAGGTACAGTATACGTCAATACTGCATGCATGTTAAAGGCATCCCTCATAACTTCTGTTTGTGCAACAGCAGCAACCTATAATGAAAAAAGTACTAGTTCAGTCTCTTATTATTTTCTATGTCGTTGCTGCCATAATGGTGTATTTGTGATAGACAAATAGATAAGGCAATTTAATAATGGCAGCAGACCCAGTAGTCATAGGATGGATCTGATGTAGGTTTTGCCTCCTCATCCCCTTTCAGAAAAGATCTGCCCCACTATAACTATGCATTTAAGGCAAGCCACTTTTGCTCAGAGGGACAGTGCTTCTATTAAATGGCTGTCATGATATTACAAAGCCATAAAAGTGCTTCTTCAGCAAAAGTATGAGCTTTGTACTTGTGAGAAGTACATATCCTCCATGTGGTTAAAAAGGGCTTAATTAGCTAGCACAGCAAACTCAATAAACGTCACTGTAATGGAGGAAACATTATGTGTTTTCCCAGACCATTTTACATCGGTGCAATAATAGTCACTGAGAGTTTTCCATGTGTCTTCTTTTACTGTTTGCAACCATTTCATAAACTGGTCTCTGAATCAAGGATGAAATAGCACTGATGGTTAGGATAAGTATTAAGTGAGGTCCATTTTTCTGAATTTGACACTGCCTGTTAATGATTTTTTGACTTAAAACATGGTTTTAGAGTTTGGATATTAATGCATCAGGCATGGACTCTTATCCTAATCTGAAAATCTAACCAAGGGGTATTGGAAACATTCACTATTATTGATTAGGAAATGTAAAAAATGATGGCTTTACATGTCTTGTGGATTTTATTGTAGTAGGATGGCTTTCTTTATTTCAGGATATGACAAACTGATGCAGTGGACATTGGTTGAGTACCTGAAAAGGGAAGAATGGCACATTTGGGTAGATATATAACAATCACAGAGAAAGAATTGAACAGGAAACTGATAACACAATTAATTTGGTGGATGTGGAGTACTGTTTTATTTCTCCTAACACTGGGCATCAATGGACTGGTACCTGCCAGTGTTCCCAGATGGAAAAATTGACTTTAAATAAGTAAACACCAGCAGTGTTATTTGTACATCTATTTTGTAGTGGGGTTGACAGCAGTGGTTGTAGAACAGGAAAGGAAAATGAAGATGTAGGTAAGATGGCTTTCATTATTTTAGATATAAAATACTGCCAGTAAATATGGTTGGGCACCGAATCATATGTTAAATGCAAAACTTAATGTGCAGATTGGGGAACAGCTAGAAAGATAGTGATGGCTACTACAAATTATTATTACTTTTTAAATGTTTATCATCAAACAAAAGAAAATACTAAAAATAATGATAAATGTAGAAGCTGTATGACAGATTTACAGCTATATACTGTTCTCTGGTGTTGCACTCCTATATAGTCAGCCAACTAGAATGGCAGTGTATCTTTTATTTGTTTTCTACAGTGTTTTTTAAGCAGTCAGTTCTGCAACAGGTAGCACACTACCCTTTGGGGCAGCAGGCTGTGGGTTCTCTTCCCACACCTGGTTGATTGATTGCTGATACTGCAGTGCAGCATAACTGGGGTGCTACACTCCTGAGTCTGTCAACCTTTGGATGAGATGTTAAACTGAGGTCCCATTTGCCTGAGCTGGTGGTAGCTCAGGAAGATGTAAAAGATCTCATTGTACCTAGTGAAAAGAGTAAGAGAAGTTCCCCTACTAGTATAAATACCTTCCTCAGTCTTCCCCGAAAAGAAGTGTGGCACTACTTACAGGAATATTTAGCAGTCATTTGTAGATCTGCACATTTATGGAAAAAAGTGATAGAACCAAACCAATGTTTAAATATGAATATGTTAATCTTTATTCAAATGTACTACATGGATAGTTAATATAAGAAGAATCCAGTCATTATGTCTTGAAAATAATATTTACTAACAAGTGCAACCTTTCTCTGCTTCCCTCCCTTACTTCTTCTTTACTTTCTTACCTCCTATAATACCCAGCTAACACCTCCATATTTTCTACCTACCAAAACTTTCACTAACTTCTATCCACATCCATTGCAATCTTTTACTATCTGCTCATCAATCTTTCCTTTAAATACTCAACTTCCAAAGATTAAAATCTGACCTTCACCTTCAAACTTTACTAAAAATAAAGTGAAGTACTTCTTCTATCACCCATCTAGTCACAACATCTACTCTCTCCCTAAAACTCTACTACTATTAGGTGACATCCATCCAAACCCAGGCCCAATTACCTCTTCCCCTGATAATAATAAAACCTGTCCAGATACAGGTCTCACTACTCTTCCTAAAAATACACATCCTTCTACTCAATGAATATAAGAAGGGTGTTAAAGTCAGCGAATTTCACGCCTGGATAGCCAACCATATCCCAGATATAATCACCCTTACTGAAACTTGGCTGAAACCACAATACTCTGATATTGATAGTCTCCCTTCAGATTACAACATACTTCGACTAGACCGCCAAAAGAAAAAAGGGGGTGGAGTAGCCATTGTCTACTCTAACCATCTCACTTTCACTTGCCTTAATAAACCTATCCCATCCTTCTCACCAGCTGAAATTTTAATTGCTAACTTTAAACCTAATAATTTCACCACCATCACCATAGCAGCCATCTATATCCCTCCAGGGAATAATATTCCTATCCTGGAAAATATTCTCATCTACTTCTCTCAACACATTCCTAATGAAACCATCCTCTTAGTGGACGTAAACATAAATTGGTTGACTGTTTGTGCACAAAACTCTACTACATCCATTAACTTACATGGCTTTACACAACTTATCACCACTCCCACCCATAACAATAAACCTCACAATCCTAGCTCTCTTATCGACTGGATATTAGTTTCAGAGCCCCTCAAATATCATAACTCGGCTACCCTACCTGACTCTCTAAATGACCACTCTCCAGTAAAAGTCCTTAGATTTGCCCCCCCCCCCATTTCTCTAAGGCTCATAGATATATATAACCTGCCACAATCTCACTTCTGCCCTAAGACATTTAATGTTCTACTCTCCAGAATAAACTGAACTCACCTAACACAACTCCCCCTAGATGAAGCTGTCCACTCATTCAACACCTCCTTCCTAAACATTCTGAACTCTCTTACACCCCTTCACACAATATGGGTTAAATCTACTATATTCCCATAGCTAAGCAATGCCACCCACACCCTGATGAAAACTAGAGACAAAATGTGGACATTATAGTTAAAAACTAAACTCCATATCAACCTGCAAAAATATAAAGAACTTAGAAATCTAACAAAATATCACCAAAGACCAAAAAGATTTTTATTCCAACCTCCCTTCTGCACAAAGAACTAATTCTAAAAAATTTTGGAACTCAATCAGTCATATATTGTATCTTGGAAACCCTTCATCTCCCAACCCCTGCCCTACAAAGACACCTGAAGAAATGGCTAACATCTTCACCTCTTAGTTACATGTATCCATCTCAAAGACGGTAAACTCTATCCCCTCCTCAACCAACTCTGCTAAGTATTATGCATCCTCTCCTACCATAAAGGCTTCTGATACTTTCTCTCTACATTCTGTACCAACTACATTAAATCTCTACTCTCAAAACTAAAACTGTGTCCTACATCGGCTGATAATATCCCTCCTTATTTCCTTCAGGTTGCAGCTGACTCTCTTGCTCTCCCTGTATCTATATTAATAAACCACTCCATCTCTGAATCTAAGGCTCCCTCAATTTGGAAACAATTCTACATCCTACCTATACAGAAAGGAGGTAACTCCTCAGAAATCTCTAATTTCAGACCTATTGCTATACTTTCTCCTCTTTCTAAAGTACTTGAAAAAAGGTATCCATAATCAAGTCATGCAACACCTACTACAGGAAAACCTGCTCAGACCCACACAACATGGCTTTCACCCAAAACATAGCACCACCACTGCCCTCTTATCTTTTATTGTCTCTTGTTTATTCCTTGACCTATCAGAAGTCTTTGATACAGTGTCTCATCCTTAACAAACTGACTGACCTTAACTTCTCTACCTCCACTGTCACCTGGTTTTCTAACTATCTTTCTGACTGACTTCAATCAGTGAGATGGCTGTCTGCTCTCTCCCCTCCTCCCCTCCTCTCCTTGTTAGAATGGGCATCCCCCAGGGTTCCATTCTTGGCCCATTGCTTTTCAATATCTTTACTAATTTTCTCTAAACTTTCTGCCCTCTATCATCCCTTGTTCAATATGCGGATAACTCTACAGTTATCATTACTGCTGATACTCCCTCTGAGCTTCTCATTGCCACTCAGACTTCCTTTAACTCAGTAGAAACCTGGCTGTCTAATAACCAGCTTACTCTATAGCCTAAGAAAACAAACCTCTTTTTCTCCCCAAAAACATTATCCATCTCAAACCTACTTTCTCTATACTATCTCTCAATAACACTCCTATTGGTGAAGAAACTAATACAAAACTCCTAGTGTTATTATTCATGACCAACTTAAGTTTGACTTGTATGTATATAACTGTATTAGGAAGCCTCACCAAAAACTTCGCCTCCTTTACAGGAACAAAAAGTTCCTTACTAACAAAGCTAAAGTAACCCTCTCCCAAGGCTATCTCCTACCCAGCCTATTATGTTGTTTGTCTTTTGGCTTTTTCCTGGTAAGGGGTCGCCACTAATGATTGGCAGTAGATTTTTTATGAAACGCCGAGGTGCCAGCTCGACTCCCAACCTTCAACAAAGGCACGCCCATTTACGCACACATGTCTTTCGAATGCTACCCAACTGCGGGGAGGACATGCAGACTCCACATGGAAGGCACTCCTAAGTCAAGCCGAGAATCGAACGGGAGATCCTCTTGCTGTGAGGTAACAATGGTACTGATGTGCCACCACGGAACATGGCTCTCAAATCCTAACAAATCTTAACTCTTTTCTCTTTGCTAAGCTTGAATCCATCTACAACAAGGTGGCCAGATTCACAGCACACCAAACCTATAAATCTCATCATTGTCTTTCTCTGAAATACCTAAACTGGTTAGAATTTCCTCACCAGCTTCTTCTCACTCATTTTCAGATTATTCATTCCATCCTATATCAGCCATCTTACTGTCCTAATCTAGCCTCTCTCATCTCCCTATATACTCCTAATAGGCCTCTCTGTAGCTCAGACCAGGACCTTTTGCAAATCTACAATCCAAGTACAAAACTGGCCTCAACATCTAGAGCTTCAATCCTTCCATTTTCTGTAATAAACTGCCTTCAGCAATTAGGTCTATCAAACAACCCAGCCAATTCAAAACAGCCACCAAAAATATTTGAAAAGTCATTGGTCCTGTCTTTGCACTCACCCTCCATGATTACCTTCATACTGTAAAACTATCCACTACCTATACTTATCTTGACACTACTCACTATTGTTATCTCATTTTAGCTATTTAATTTGAATTATCACTTTATTGTAAAACCTGTATGATTTTTGTTATCGCTGTTTCCAGTATAATTCTGTGTATATTAGCTGAGATGTTTCTGATTATTGTTTTTATATATTTGTATTGTAACTTTGTGGAGCTTTTCTCCCCATGCCTAAGCTGAAAAAGGGCTACTTAGCTCAGTCGGACTAACTCAGTCAACAAATGCAAAATAAAATAAATAAATATATCTATATCTCTCTCTCTCTCTGTATATATATATATATATATATATATATATATATATATATAAATCAAGCACCTAACACATATGCATATAAAGATATAACAATTATACCTGCATTTTTTACACACCTGGAAGGTCTGCTTGAGATACTGGGTCTGTTGTCCACATCAGCACCAATGTCAAAGATTCTGTATGAACCCTCTACCAAGCTATCTGGAGTGCTAACAGTGCATATGACTTCTCTGTATGAGTTACTGGAGATTCAATAGCAGGAATCCCTCCCATGGCTACCTGTTCCCGGGCAATTGCAGCCACCCTACAGTAGGCAGAGGTTATCATATCACTTGCCTGGTCTCATATCTGAGAGTATGTTCTCCCATGCCCTATGACAGCATTGGTGTCATCAACCACCTGCTGCCATATCCTGTCTCAGGCAGATTGGTCACCTCTACCTTTCTATAACAGAAAAGTGACATAAGACCCAGATAATTACCTCATTTTCTGCATCAGAGTATGGTGGCTTGTGGGGTTTAGATTTCTTCTTGGGTTACATATCCCTATAGGAGATGAAATAGAAAAAAGACACATTATTAAGTATACAACACAGTCAGTGAACTCAATTATGTATGAATGCATGCATCCAGCATGAATATAACAATTTAAAAGTTAATGCTCCCTATGACTACACAGAAGTTATGTTAGCCACCCCTTCAAAAAAAATTCTAAATCAAATATCAGCATTCTATAACAGGTTTGTAATGCAGATGACACAGGTTTAACTGTGTAATACATCGCAGAATTAACAATAAAAATTCACAATGTAGCATTAGAAACGTAAGACAAGCAGAAATCCACAAACATAACACATTTTTTTCATTCTGCTAACACTGGAAAAAATGCCAGGCCTTCCTACAAAGTTATAATAAACTCATCTGTGATAACTGTGTAAACAACAATTTAATACTACCTAAACAGTATAGGTCAGGTAGCATTCTGTAGTATACCTTTTATAATGCAGACATGGCTATGCCAAAAGAAGGGATAAAGAAAAACATTAAGATAAAAAAGTGGTTCTGAGCGGCCAGTGCAATTCACCCTTTAATGTTACAGTAAAAGCATTTATGGAAGCAATAGTAACATAGCTTGAAAATACACAGTGCAAAAATAGATAATTCTCCAAAAGTTGTGTTTATTTATCAAGTTCTCTGGACCCAAACAGTCTCCCCATTATTATACAAGGGCATTAGTTAACTGATTACCTTTATATTGTGCAGAGTCAGCCCTGTGAGCATTGGGAGTATGCAAATGAGGTGTGAAATCATTAGCATTCCTGAATACCACAATCTGCATACTGCATAGGGAATGGAAACATGATGTAAACAGCTAATAAGATGAACACTGATAAGTGTTATCTGCTAATGGCTTGCTTTATTACTCAGACTGCAGGAACAATGAGGGTTTCACAGTCTCCCCTCTTTGATGTCTGCTTACTGAGGGTGTGTAGGGGAGAATACACTTACCAGAAAGTCTGAAAGTACATTGACTGATTTGGGAGAGCAACATTCCTAACATTCAAGTGCTGCATTAAAGACCACAGTTACTGCCCCTTAGTTAGATATGTTGTTCATATTCAAGGGAGAATTTTAACCATTAATACTGATAACAAATGCAATAAAAAGATATTATTGCTCTGAAAAAAAGCATACATAAGGGAATGAAGCACCATAAATAAAGAGAGGAATACATCTGCAGTGTTTGCAGTATTGGCTTAAAATTGTCTTTGTATATGGGTATCCTAGCTATTGGCAATATCACAATCATCCAGACATTTACTGTCAAATGTAAAAGGACCACTTCTGTAACTTGCTTCTGTTGCACTTTCAATGTGACTTGATAAAATGTCACATTGTCAGTACATCTGAACACTTTTTCTCAGTGCAATATATGTCTTCGTCTGTGGCCAATATGGGAAATTCTCTTTAATATTCTTTTGTACTACCCTTGTTTGAAGGTTAAAATCCATGCAGGATCCTGTTGCAAGATAACAAAGTTGATTAAACATCAGAAATGTAAATTTAAAGTACTTGATTCCAATTTTTTCTATTTTTTTCCCTTTATTGTTTGGCATGGTTTAGCATTGCACTCCATTGACTGGTAGCAGTCAGTAGCAGTGAACAGCAGTTCACTGCCCAAAGTAAAAACTGATACATTTTATTTGGACTGCCATCAATAATGCAATGAAGACTGGTATTGTTGTTCTTTCCTCTGCAGTCTATACAGTACTTAGTAGAAAAACTGAAGCTGTCACACAATGTGTAAATGTATTAAGCTTAGAAAAACAGTATGGGTGATCCAGGGCTCAAAACCTGTTCACAGATCATTTTACTGAGGGAGGTCATACTAAATCTTGGCACTCATTTTATTTTGAAGTACGAACGTGTTGATGTGGAAAACTCAAGTAACGTCAGTATCGACTAAATGTGACAGACGTATAGGTCATTTGAAATTATGTCAATATTAATTGTGTCTGCTGTGCAAAGAAAGAAAGCAATTTTGCTGTCCCCTGTCACCTTCTCCATTCTTGTGGCATTAGCTAAAGTCTTGATATTGTGAGACATACATGATAGTGATGTGACAAGTAGATGTGAGAAGGCTGAATGTGTCAGTGTAATTCAGTAGGAGATTTTCTCATTGCTAGATATACACTGTAATTAATTTTACATTTCTTCCAGCTGTTATTCCCAAAAAAAGTTGTGTGAATGCTTCTGATAAGTATTTCCTTCTGCACCTGAAATGCAAAATGAACTTTCATGGCTTAAGGAAAAATGTAAAACATTTGTTTAGGCTGCCTTATGTAGTGCAGATCAGTCCCGTGGCATTGCACAGTTATCAGCCACTCTGGACAGTACTCAGTGAAGAAAATGCACCACTTAGGCAACTTACTCTGTGGCACAATGTGTAAGTGCAGTGAACTTAAAAAAAAGTGTATTTGGTGCAAGGTTAACATCCACTTACATGATAATTTTACAGAGGGGTCCTGAATACATGTTTAATCAAATTTTGAGATACCATTGTGTTGTTTAAAAATAAAATATTGTCAGTATTGCTAACAACATGTGAGCTGTTGTGTGTCCACTTTCACATTATTTGTCATTAACTACAAGTCTAATAATGTGCTCTACAAAGTACATTTCTGGTGTTGCAAGGAGATGGGAGAAGGATGAATGTGCTGTCACCTGAATACACTTCTTGCTCAGGTCAGTGCTGCATATACCCATTGAATGCATTTAAATTATTGTTAGTTTTTTTCTCTATAGCATTTAAATTATTGTCAGCTTTTTCTCTACCATATATTTTTTTGTAATTCTTTCTCTATTTGCTCTCTGCTCAGCAGTGTGCAAACATGGTTTGCAGCCTAAAAGAAAAATTGAAAAATGCCTGGCATCAGTGGGCAGCACTCAGTACCACAGAGAGTAATTACTGCAGAGTATGCACCTAAAAGATGTCTAAACTAAGGCATAAAGAATAAATGACGTGAAGTGAGTGAAATAAAGCACAGGAGGTATTGTTCAAATCCTTAGAAATTCAGTAGATGGGAATGTGTCATATTTTTCTGTGAAGGATTTCGATGTGTATCTTTTAAAGTGTTTAGCATGAACAGACAGTTTGTTTTAAACCATCAACCAAGTCTCTTTACTTCTGACTAATTTTCCTGCTCAGCTGCTTGACTTAGTTGGCCCCTGCCCACCCAAGACCTGAGGACTATTGCCTCTGCATGCTTCCACCACAACCTAAACTAAAGAAAAACAAAAAAAGAAATTTTCCTTCTCAGCTGCTTGATTTAGCTGGCCTCCCACCCACTCAAGACCTAAGGATGATTGCCTCTGTGTGCTTCCACTGCAACCTAAACTGAAGAAAAACAAAAAAAAAAGTTTTTCTTGCTCAGCCCCTTGACTTAGTTAGCTCCGCCCACCAAGACCTGCAGACTATTATCTCTGCGTGCTTCCACTGCAACCTAAACTAAAGAAAAATGAAAAAAGAAAGTGTATGTTTTTTTTATTTACAACTGCAACAATATATATAACAGGGTAGTGTGCACTTGATCAAGCTAGCACTAGTTTTTTTTCTTTATCCTCACTTTTAAATTACTCCTTTCCTCTACTCTTTCTGCCCTTCCTTAACAGTAATCCCTGAAAAAAAGAAAAACCTACACCTTAAACAATTACAAGATAATCCACTTACTGTGTAATCCTTTGCTTGGGGTTTTAAAGTCCATTTATTATTCGGCAATGCAAGCCACAGTGGTGCAGTGGTAGTGCAGTCACCTCACAACAAGAGGTTCTCTCGTTCAGTTCTCGGCTGGAGCTCCCTCTGTGTGGAGTCTGCATGTCCTTCCTGCAGTCAAGTGGCATTCGAAAGACATGTGTGAATGGGCATGCCTTTGTTGAAGGTTGGGTGTTGAGCTGGCACTGTAAAAATGTACTGCCAATCATTAGCAGACCAGAGATCCGCTGTGGTGACTCCTAACCGGGAAAAGCCGAAAGAAGAACTTTTGGCAATGCCATAGCCCCTCCCCAACCAAGCTTACATATACTTTCCCACTTCAGGCGCCATTTTCAAATGGCATTCTGATTGAGAGTGCATCCCACGTACATTGTTTTTAACTGCTTGTATCTGTTTCTGTTTATGCTCAACTGTGTATGTGATATTAGTCACTCTACAGCTCACAGTAGACTAGTAACCAACTAAAGTTATATTTTCAGAGTTACCACACGTGTATAACTGCAAGTAAGGTTGCTTAAAGCTACATGTAATATTAACTGTGAGAGAGCCTAAGTAGATGTTACTTCTGCATGCTAAGAGCAAGATTGTCGGCAATTCTAGCTGGCGGTAGATGCTCTCAATCAATTAGATGTACAAGCACTAGTTTCTTTACCATTTGTTAAGAAAGTGCACTAAACTCCTGTTCTGTTGTTTGTAACATTACCTCCATAATTACAATTCATCTAATATGTTTGCTATGCTGTTGGTCTGACATTCTGCATAGATAGCTAACGTGATACCTTCACAATTTGTTGGCCTGTGAATTAAGTGCATGTACTAATTAGCTTGGTTGCTTCTATCTATGGTATATATTTTATTGTATTGTATTCCTAAATAGCTGTACTGTAAATCTCCTTTCCCTACCCTAGACATACTCCGAACCTCTGCTCCCCTATTTTCTCCCAAACAGTTTTCCTGCTCAGCCGCTTGACTTAGCTGGCCGCCACCCATCCAAGACCTGTGGACTATTACCTCTGCGTGCTTCAACCACAATCTAAACTAAAGAAAAACAAAAAAAAAAAAGTGCATGTTTTTTTTTTATTTGCAACTGCAACAATATATCTAACAGGGTAGTGTGCACTCGATCAGACCAGCACTATTTTTTTTTCTTTATCCCCGCTTCTAAATTACCCCTTTCCTCTACTCTTCCTGCCCTTCCTTAACTGTAATCCTTAAAAAAAGTAAAACCTACACCTTAAACAATTACAAGATAATCCACTTACCTTGTAATCCTTTGCTGGTGGGTTTGACCCCCGCTCCACTCACCTGTGGTACACACAGGCTCACTTCGCTCCCCGCCCTGCCCCAAGTTCCACCCGCCCCCAATACATCTAAATTTATCTTGGCATACAACCACTCCCACCATTTGACATCAGTCAGAACAAATGTCCAATCCCCCCCCATACACACCCTCCTTTCTCCTACCACACATCTAAACTGACACAGTCATGCTATTTAACTAACATGATTTCACTTCTTACCTACATTCTTCTTACTCACTTAACATCATACCAGGACTGCACTGTAATCACTCCCAACCAGTATCACTGCACCCTCACAGCAACTTCCTTCCAACACCCTTTCTACAACTACACTTTCCCGGCCAGCAAAAACTACATCCCAATACACCCACTCAAATACCAAATATCCACAACATTTAAATAAAAAGTATCCCTAAAATATGACAGGTTCCTTACTATCTATACTAAACTAATATTTGCTTCCTTCTCTAAAATAACCCTCAGTGGCAACATCCACCCAGACCGTAGTCCCACCAGGGGCGGCTCGTGGTATCGGACAGCCGGACTGCAGCCCTCCTACCTTAGGAATAAAAAAGAAAAATCTTTAAAACTAAAAAACAAACAGGGGAAAAACAACAAAAAAAAAAAGCACGAGTCCCAACTCCTCTGCCCATGCACAGACATTTGATGACCTCAGACTGCCTTTATCAGCAGTCCGGATAGGGATAGACAGGTACCCAGCAATCATTGCTGCAAATGCACCCAAGACTGCACAGAAGAGGAGGTCTGGACTGCTTCGGCTGCAGGCAAATCCAATCAGGATTGAGAGAGGTGAGCTGCTCTCACAGGACTTTTATTGCGCGTGCTCATTCAGGAGGTAGGTGCAGTTTTGGTCACTGGCTGGATTGCTCCTTGTCACTGCTGCTTGGATTATTTCATTTGGTCACTATTGCTGGGTGGGACATGCATCAGGTAATTGTTTTGCTGCTTGGACTTCTTCAGGTTGCTCGCTGGTGTAGTTTTGCTGCTTGGATTCATTTCTTCAGGTCGCTTGCTGGTGTAGTTTTGCTGCTTGGATTTATTTCTGCAGGTCACTCACTGGTGTGTGTGTGTGTGTGTGTGTGTGTGTGTGTGTGTGTGTGTGTGTGTGTGTGTGTGATGCCCCAGTTACTATGTACTGGTGGCTAGAGAGAGCAAATGGTGGTGGATAGAGATACTCAGGCTTGAACCCTGTACCTTGGATGCAGGTGGCAAGGACCTGAATTCCCTATCCACCACCATTTCTAAAAAAAACTTGCAGATTTTTGCCTCATATTTGTTGTGTTCCCCATAAAATCTGTGGTTTCTGTATCTACATTTTTCCTTGCAAAGTCTATAGTGTAGTGGTGCACTGGTAGCATTGCTGCCTAACAACTACAGGTTCGCTGGTTTGATTCTTGGCAAAGATGTGATTGGCATTGATCTCTGCTCTGCTGAAAATTGTCTTTTGTTCCAAGTCAGACTAGTTTCCTGGTTAAATGTTTAAAAATATATTCATTGAATGTTTGGGGGCTGTATTCCCCCATTATTGGCTTTGTCCACATGTTTTTTGCTAGGAGGTTGAGAGCTATAGTGAGGACTGAATTCACTGAATTTGTTTGGGGGCTGTATTCTCCCCATTATTGGCTTTGTCCAGGTATTTGTGCTAAGGTTGAAAGTTATCTATGGTGAGAACTGTATTCATTGAATGTTTGGGGGTTGTATCCCCCCCCATTACTGGCTTTGTCCACATGTTTTTTTACTAAGAGGTTGAGAGCTATGGTGAGAACTGAATTCACTGAATATGTTTGGGGGCTGTATTGCCCCATTATTGGCTTTGTTCAGGTGTTTTGTGCCAAGAGGTTGACAGCTATGCTGAGAACTGAATTCACTAAATGGTAGCCATTTAAGTTTGTTTTCCTCTCTTTGCCAAAACAGCTGATTTGGCATAGTGGTATGTTTCTCTGACTGTTTTGCACAGGGTCCCCTGGGTTAAAGACGTGGCAGTGAAATGTATGGTGGTAACACATCATTTTATTCTAGCAACTTTCCAACATTATACAAACAATGTTTAAAATGTATCCCTGATTGTCTCCCCCCCCCCCCAATAAATTTTGGCTTTTTCCAGATTTCTTGTGCTGCAAAGTTCAGAGATACAACTGCGTGTCGAGTAGATTTTACAAGGAGCTGGAAGCTGCAGGGGAACAAAACTTTAGTGCTGCTTCTTTTCAGTCTGCTTGTATTAATAGCACAACAGGTAGTGTGCAAGCTTTTGATGCAGAAGGCTGTGGGTTCTACTCCCACAATAGATAGATGCATTGCTGATACTGTAAAGTGGGTGTATGCTGTAGTCCTTTTTGGCAAAGATAACTAGAGTAGTAACTATGAACCTGTTATCAGTTTGCCTTACAGTCCCTATTGCGATATTACTAGCTTATTTTTTTAATGCATACAACATAGGCAATTTATTCCTCAAGGGCAACAGGCACTTTATTTGTAGATGAATAAACAGTGACATATAAAGTTGTTTGCTAGCAGCAGCCTCTTCATTGTTACAGATTTCTTTAATGTGGAATTATTTAGATGACTTTTACTACTTCAGAGATTGTGCATATTTACTGATACTGGTGGGCTGTAGAAGGTTGAGTAGACTTTTATGATGGAAATGTTCTGAATTGGGTAGTTTTGTCATTGGTGCATGCATTTTGTTTCATTGTTTACTGGAAACATGTTCAAAACAATAAATTTAAAATGCCATCTAACAACTGTACTGTATTGTACAAAGAATATAATTTAGTAGAGTCAGGAAGGTGTATCAAAGAGCACATGTATGTTTCCTGTGCAAGGGGCCTATGATTTGAAAACGGCCCAAAGTTAATCTTTATCTGCCACTGGCAGAATGTATTTTCTTTGAATGTGGGTTTCAATGCTGTTTCATTGAATGTGCATTTCAAGGGCAGAGAAGTTTTTAATGTTAAGCCTGTTTTCATTGTGAGACTGCGGTGCTTTGTTAGCAGATGTCTTAGTGTTTGTGCTGTAAAATGTAAAATAAAACTTTCAAATGAAATCCAGATCATCATAGAAGTAAAGTAGTATGCACATTAGTGTTTATGGAGTGAAATAGCCAAGTAATGGATCATTGGAATGGCTGCAGGAGGAGGGCTCCATTCGACCATGATTTTGTGAGGGGGAAGGGCGGCAAACTCAAACAGCCCCAGCTGAACTATACCTCCCAACTGTCCAGATTTTCACAGAATGAATAGATTTTTGCTTCTTATTTTTGGTTTGTTCCTCATAATATTTGTGGTTTTCTGGAAAATCATTTAGGAATTAAGTCACTAAATAATGGCACTGAGTTTCAGACTTCATAACCTTCAGAAAAATGCATGCTGAAGTAAGACCTGTTCTATCAACTGTCTCAGTTTATACAAGAGCAATTTTTAGTACAGTTTATATGTTCCCCCAATATATTTGGCCTTGTCCAGATTTATTGCATTAACAGGTTGGGAGGTACATGCAAATAAATTGCTTTATAAACTTAGGCATAGCCAAACCTCTCAACTGTCCCTGAATTTGGCTCAAAATGTTGCTGTTCCCCTAATAATCCCTTTGCAATAATAGCAATTTTGGAAGAAAACATGGAGGGATTACAATTTAGAAATAACTGTAATAATCAGAGTTATAGATTACTTTTATTTCAGAAATGCATGTAGATTATTTTATTTTGTTAGCTGCTCAAGTTAGCAGTACTATTATTAAAAGTGTCCCTTCTTTGACAGGTTCCCAGCTGTATTGTGGGGCTATTTTATATTTTTGCATCACATTTTTGGTCCATTTTTCATAAAATTGTTTTTGGCAAATTAGTGGTAAATCATTAAAGACAGAAGTTAGAAAATAATGAGTTTCAGATTTCATATCCTTCAGAAAATTCATACTAATTAATGCAAGACCTACTATTCTATCTTTCTACGTTTATAAGAGCAATATTTAAAAAATTGTCCTTATTTTTGGGCCTTTGTCCCACTTCTATGTAAGGCTTTGCTCTGAGGGTGAGGTATGACAAATGTGTCAGGGCCATCACAGTCAGCTAGAGACATTTCAAATTGTGACATACTTTGTTGCACCCCACTGCCTCATGTAGTGTGACTCTGGATGTGTCCAAGCAAGGCAAGGAGCAGTTATGCAGTGTAAATGTGCAGGGTATCCCCCCATCCAAGGTAGACACAAGTACTACAATGGCTTTTCATCTGTTCTTGATTTTGCAGAATGGTTTGGTTTCTGTCATATTTTTATACTGTTAATTTATGATTATTACTCAAAGTGCCTGTCGCTCTGTGTTTTAAGTAGCAATGCTTTAATGACCATCAGGTAAGCTTGTCTGAGATCATAACATGCAAGTAAGCTTTAATAAGCATACTGTTAAAGAATTGCCAACATTGAAGCCTTTCTGTTGTTGCCATGCAGAGAATACTTGATAATGTATATGCATTGGGTATTGAAATGCATATGACAGTATTTGTAGTAAAGGACAGGATTACATTATTTTAAGAAGCTCATTACACTTGTTGGAGACTTCCAGTGATCTATGAGGGCTTTACCCGTAAACTAAACAGAATGCCATTCATGTGTGGTCCATAACCTGTACAGTAATCCTTTAAGCAATGTATCTTGAGCTTGTTTGCTTTTCATTTTTTACTTTGATCATGTTTTCCCCATGAAACAAGTAGATAGTTGTCAAGCAGCAGGTCTTTTTTGGATAAGAAACATTTTTACAAGTGGGGGTATCACAGAGATTGCTACTTTCAGCATGTTACTTGGTACTAAAGCTGAATATAAATTATAATGCAGTGCAAGGAGAAGCGGTTTGAGTTGAGTGCTGCATGTTTTCTTGTACTTGATTTTGACTGGCATTCCAGTAATGTATTTAAAAAGTAATTTCATTCCTCACAACCTTTTTGTTTCCATCTAGATATTAAGTAAGCTGTCAAGCAGCCAATGCATTGAAATTTTCTTTTACACTTAATTTGTCTTGATTGGACTCTCATAATGAGGGTTTGGCACCCAGGGCAGCATATTTAAGTTTAATTTTTGTGGTTTTGAGCATAGCTCCTCCCCTTTCTAGTTGTCCACACCCCTTCCCATTGACCTCACCCATTCGGCTATCTCCTGCAGCCTCCCTTTGATTTTAAGTCACCAGCCACCACTGAGTCCCACCACCTTAAACCCCAACTCAAACTCCCTTCAAAATATCTCCCCCTACTCTCTAATCACTGCCAACAAAAAACATTTGACCTCATCTTGTGTCTAAACATCAGAAGCATATGTAATAAAACCCAAGTCCTACATGCCACCATAAATCTATACTCCCCTGATATTCTCATCCAAACAGAAACCTGGCTCAAACTTCACATCAAAAGTGAGGAAATACTCTGCTCTGACTACAGCATCCTCTGCACAGATAGACTATCCAAAAAAGGGACAGTATAGCAATTATGTTTAAATACCACATTGATATCCAAACTTTCAACAAATAAGCTCCCCTGATCGGAAATGAAGAAATCTTATATGCCAACCTCAAACTAAACCCAAATAAAACTATCAACATCATCAGCTGCTACTTTCCTCCTGGCCAAAATACACCTCCCCGAGAAAACCTCCTGAACTGGGCCAATCTTTCTATACCTCAAGAAATGATCATCTTCTGTAACTTTAATATCAACTGGCTATCTTGTAGTAAGGACCACCCAGCCATACACCTAAATCTACATGGTTTCTCTCAATTAATACAATCACCCATTCATATAAATAAAACCCCCAACAATCATACAATCCCTGATTGGATACTAGTTAACAAAGATCCCCATTCCTACATAACTGGCTGTCTACCTGACAACCTCAGTGATCACTCCCCTACATTCCTCCTAAAACACCATGTGTTAACAGTGCAAATCCCATTATCCATAGTCAAATTCATAACAAATCAAAATTCATCCCCCACTTTTTCATCTCTTCCCTCCAAAACTGTAATTGGAAACTACTAAAATACCTCAATCAAGATGAAGCCAACCACTTCTTCAATAGCACCTTCCTCAACGTCTTAAACATCCACACTCCCTCTAAGATACACCAGAGTCAAAACTAAAGCTCCCCCTGGCTCTAAGAAAAAACACCTGAGGACTAATGAAAATCAGAGATAAAGCATGGGATCACTGGCGTCTAACAATAATCCCCACTGCTAGGCAATTTTTCCTTGAATTGTGCAATAAGGGCAAACAACAAATAAAAACAGACAAAGCCCTTTACTATAAGACCATCCTAAACTCCTCAAACCCACAACCTAAAGAAATTCTGGTCCACAATCACAGTAAACTCCATACTCCACCTATGTAAAGTGGACACCCTCCCATCTACCATCCCCTCCTCCTCCAGCAGTATTGCTGATTCTTTCAACAAACATTTCACTGAAATCATTCTATCCTTAGCCAAACAACTCCCCACATTCACTCCCCCCACTCCCAACCCTAATTCTTTACCCAGTCTTTTGCATTTTCCTACGATATAAAAAGACTACTGGAAAAACGTAAGCCCACAAAACTCGCAGCTGACAATCTTCCCTCATAATACCTAAAAATTGCAGCTGACACCCTAGCCTATCCAATTTCCATATTAATTAACTGCTCCATATCAGAAAGCTATGCACCCTCTCTGTGGAAAATCTCACACATCATTCCCCTCAAGAAAGGAGGCTCCTCCAATGACCTTTGCAATTACTGTCCTATTGCTATCCTCTCCCCACTCTACAAGATCATTGAGAAATGCATTAACTCTCAGGTATTAAAACACCTCCTAGATAACAATCTCCTCACCAAAACCCAACATGGCTTCAGCCCATATCACAGCACTACTACTACCTTGCTGTCTTTCACCAACACTATCCTTCATCATAAAAACAATAGCTTGTTCTCCACCACCATATTTCTGGATCTATCTAAGGCTTTTGACATGGTATCACACAAAATGCTACTCTCTGTTCTCACTAATCTTTCCTTTTCCCACTCAGCCACCAACTAGTTCCACAGCTATCTGACCGGCCGACAACAATCAGTTGTTTAGAAAGATAACCTATCTCATCTCCCCATTACTCTGAGTCCCCAAGGCTCCATCCTTGGCCTCCTACTGTTTTCCCTATTCACCAACAACCTACATACCTCTACCAAACATGCTTCTCTCATACAATATGCAGATGACTCCACCCTCACCTGCTGTGCTGCCACTTTACCAGAACTTCAAAAGATCACACAAGAGTCATTCTCATCAGTAGGAAGTTGGCTATCCAATGCCCATCTTCTACTCAATCCTAGCAAGACCAAATTCCTTATCTTTCAACCCTCCTAATCCAACCAAACTCCCACCCACTTCAATATTCTTGTCAAAGAAAATATCATCATCTTCTTATCAGATCACACCAAACTTCTTGGTGTGAAGATTGACATTAATTTCAAATTTGACTTCCACATATCTTTTACCATAAAAAAATACACAAGAAAACTTGGTGCACTATATAGAAACAAACAATACCTAACCAAGGCAGCCAGAACTTCTGTTGCCAGTTATTTCTTTATTTATGTATTTATTTATTTATTTATGTATTTATTGCATTTGTTAACCAGGAAAATCCACTGGGCCTGGAATGAACCCATTTTCAGTGGAGGCCCTGGGAGAAAAGCTCCACAAAATTAACATACAAAGAAAATATTAATACACATAACAGAGAAAAAAAAAATGAGCGGTACTATTACATTGAATGAAACAGATAATAAAACAACAGTTGAAAGATTACAATCATGGATATATAGAAGGAAAAAAGGCATATATTCAAATGACACATGAGGGAAATATGTCTATAAGGTTCATAGTATGTATTGAAATAACATATGTGTGTAATGTATCTTCAGGTTCATAGCCATGAGGAGTTGAGTACAATGTAAGAATAGTAGGAGAGAGAAGAGCTAAGGAGGGAAAGGACAGGTTAAAGTGACAGGGAAGCAGGAAGTAGGAAGAGTGAAGGGAAGGAAGTAATAGTTAGAGGTATAACAGGAAGAAGGAAGTAGGCAGAGTGAAGGGAAGGAAGTAATAGTTAGAGGTATAACAGGAAGAAGGAAGTAGGCAGAGTGAGGGGAAGGAAGTAATAGAGGTATAACACCAGGGAGAGAAATTAGGAGCTGGGGTTATGTGTTGGGGAACAGGAGCATAACCATTGCAAGGAGAGATGTAGTTTGAGGAATTGTTTAAAGAAGTGTGATTGCTGATCATTCTGAGTGAAGGGGGAGCTTATTCCATGCCTTGGAGACAGCATAGGAATTGACATTTGACCCGCTGAGAGCTTAGTTTTTTCTATGGATAGTAACGTTTTGTTTTCGGACCTAAGGTGTCAGTTAAGATGATACATGGTCAGTATGGAGGAGATGGAAGGGCAGGTTTCTGGGTGGTAGATGAGCTTATGGGCTGTAGTTAATTATAAACATGTGAGAAAGTGTGGGGATTCTAGCCAATTTAGTTGATGCAGAGAGGAGCAGTGATGGGTAGAAAATTTTGCATTTGTAGCAATTTTAATGACTTTATTGTAGCAAGATTCTAGTTTTAAACTGTAGATTGGTGAGGATGGCAGTGTCATATAGAAGTGTTGGTAGCAAGAAGGATGAGGCCAGAGCATTTTTTTGTGGAGAGACTAAGAAAATAGTTTTGCCTATACAGGACACCTAGTTTTTGATGTTTTTTTTTTAATGTTACTGTAGATGTGAAGGTCAAAATTTAGTTTTTCATTGAAAATGACACCTAGCAGTTTGGTGCTGGGGACGACTTCAGTAATGGTGTCATTTAGGAAGCAAAGGGAGAATACTGACTTGTCAACAGGACTGGATTTTGTTGGGGTAAATATTAAAAGTTTTGTTTTACTGGGGTTGAGAGCGAGATGGTTCTGGGACATCCAGGTTTAGGTGGAAGTAAATGCTTCTTGGGTGAGACGCTGTAGTGCGGGGCAGATTTGGCAGAGCAGATGATAGCTGAGTCATCTGCATATTGGATGACAGTACTGTGGATGAGAGAGGAATGAAAGTTGTTGACAAATATGCTGAATAAGAGGGGTCCCAGTACTGAACCTTGGGGACACCTATATTTGTAGTTATGAAAGGGGAGGAAGAATGTTGCCATTTAGTAGATTGATGCCTATTACTGAGATAGTTAGTAAATCATTGTAGGGTAGGGGAGATAGCCCATGATTGGATAGTTTAGTAAGCAGGAGGGAGTGGGATATAGTGTCAAATGCCTTTGATAGATCTAGGAAGAGTGCTGAGACTAAAGAATCAACATCTTGAGCTCTGTTTACTGTGTCGAGGAAGGAAATGAGGGCAGTGTTAGTACTATGTCCAGGCCTAAATCCATGTTGAGAGGGGGAGAGGATTTGGTGTTGTATCAGGTGACTGAGGAGCTGAGTATGAATACATTTCTCTAGTATTTTGGAGATTAGAGTGAGAATGGCATTGGGATGGAAGTTTGAGATGTCGGAGTTGTTGCTGCCTTTATGAAGTGGAAGAATAAATGCTTTTTTCCAGATATCAGATATGCAGGATTCCTGCATGCCTGAATTCAACTAAATTTCACCTTACTCTATGCTTTTCCTATACTTGCCAACCTTAGACAGTCTGACCTAAACAGGCTCAAATCCTTCTACAATAAAATAACAAAATTCACAATGGGCGCATCCTACTGCAGCCACCACTGCAACACACTTAGGGAACTAGACTGGCTGGAGCTCCCACAACTTCTTCACTTGAATCAACTCTCATTCATCCACAAACTAGGAAACCATCCACATAAAATCCCATCAATTCAAAACCTTGTCCAAACTTACTGCTCCTCTAGACCCTACACTCCAACAGCAAAAATCTACTTCTTGTCACTAAACTCAAAAACTCAGCATGAGAAGCCTTATTCTCCTGTGCCATATCCAAACTATGAACCCCCCCCCCCATAACCACTTTACCATCTAGCAGTTAATTCAAGACTGCACTCAAGTCTCACCTAAAAATGCATTGGCCCTGTCCTTGCCTCAATCCCAACTAAAAAAGAAAAAAAAACACTCCTATCCCAAATAATATAGTTCTCCTTTTTATTACCCACTACTGAGCATGTTAAACCTTAACACTACTTGCCTTTTCAGCTTAATTACTTATGTTTTCTTTATACTGTTTCTTCAAATTGTTACAAGTATCTATTGCTGTATTAATGTATGTTTTTTACTATGGACCTATTTGCTTTGTTATTATAGCATGTCATGTTCAATACTGTAACTCAATTTACTCTTAATTGTGGAGCTTTTCTCCTCAGGCCTCCACTGAAAAAAGACATGTGTCCAGATGGAATTTCCGGGTAAATAAATAAATAACATTGCATTTATTCTCTATATGTAATGTATTCTTTTACCTTTTTTAATCTACATTTTCTCTCCACTTGGCAGTATGCAAACATAGTTCACTACCTAAGGAAAAAAGTGAAAAATGTAATGTACGCTGCCTTATGTACCACAAAAGCAGTACTCTGGATCATAGTCAGTGAAGAAAATACACTTTTCATGTAACTTTGTGGCACAAGACACAACTGATATGAACTGAGAAATTGAGAACTGGGAAAAATAAGGCACATAATGCATTATTCAAATCCTGTTTAAAGATCTATATTGCAATTATTGACAATATGCATTGTTTTCTCATTTGAATTTGCATCGGTTCTCTGCTTGGCAGTGTGTAAACACATTTCACTACCTAAGGAAAAAAGTGAAAAATGTAATGTAGGCTGCCTTATGTACCACAAACCCACCTGGCAGCATTGTCCAGCAGTACTCTGGATCATAGTCAGTGGAGAAAGTACACCTTTCATGTAACTTTGTGGCACAAGATGCAACTGATGTGAACTGAGAAATTGAGAACTGAGAAAAATAAGGCACATAATGCATTATTCAAATCCTGTTTAAAGATCATATTGCAATTATTGACAATATGCATTTTTTTCTCATTTTAATTTGCATTTGTTCTCTGCTTGGCAGCGTGCAAACACAGTTCACTACCTAAGGAAAAAAGTGAAAAATTTAGTTCATGGGATACCTTAAGTAGCACAAACATCCATGGCAATGATGCACTTCCATCATCACTTTGGACAGTACTGAGTGGAGAAATTCCACCTATCACATATCTGTCTTTTAACACACAAGCCACAACAAAATAAACCCTAACAGCAATGTAACAGATGAATGGAACCAAACTCAAGATTCATCAAAAACATTAAAAAAAAAATTCTTGATTAAGCACTTTTGTCCAATGTGGGACTTCATCAGAATAAATTAAACACAAAGATGCAAGACATTCAAACTCAGACCAGCACATGAAGTTACACTTAAAAATCACATGACAAATATATTAGTTAATTAAACAATCAATCCGTTTAAAAAGAAAACTTCCTATCTAAAACAGTTTCTGTCTTTCAAAAACATTTTATATTTATAGTATCATTTAATCCAGGAAATTTGTCTGCCTGGATCTTGATTTGCCACCAAGTTTCTTATTTTTCAAGTGTGTTTTTGTAATCTGCACTCATGTAATCCATTGCTACACATTCTAAAACTGCAAAGTAAAAGTTTTTGAAAGTATTACAAACCTGTGAATAATTAAAAATGTTATTACAGTCATCCTTTGTTTTGATGGAATACAAACGTTCCTTGATTCTTTTTGAAAGTTTCTGGGTAGTCATATCCAAATAAACACTTCACAGGTTGAACAAACTGCAATATATACTATTCCTGCTGAACTGCAAATGTGTTAAACAAACATTAGGACCTTCCATAATAAAACTAGATGCACTACAGAAATCACAATTATAAATTCCCTTGGATTTGCATGTATAAATATGGGCACCTTGATGATTCCAGATTCCAGATACCGTTTAACAACTCTAGACTTTTTATACACAAAACTAGGTCCAGAATTGATAATAGTGCATAAAGCTGAATAAACTCTAAGAATTTTTCATTTGGCAATAATGACGTTTTTGATGCTCACATTGTCTACAGTGATCAGTAACACAAAGCTGTTTACAAAATCATTTCCAGAAAAATCATTGATTTTGTTTTTATTTTCACGAATCAACCCTGCCTTTAATATAGGAAGGAAAAAATAATTTCTCTTATGCTTGATTTCATTAGCAGTCACTTCCGAAACACACCATTTGTACTGTCTAACACAGAACATTCCAACTATTTCATTAATTCCTTCCATAAATTTTTTTTCTTTTGTGGATAATCTGGATAGTCTTATCATTTGCCCGTGAGGTATATTATTTTTAATGAAATTGGGATGAACACTTTTATAGTGCAGATAGCTATTAGAAAAACATGTTTTCCTGAAAATCCTGCTTGAAAAGTTATTGTCATGGTGTGGAGTCATCACTAAAATGTCCAAATAAGGTACACTGGGACCAATGTGACCTAATATAAAAGACACAAAAACTGGTGATATCATTGACTTCCACTGCAAACCTATCAATGTCCTCTTTAGAACCATCAGCAATGAAAAAAAAAAGTAATTGACAAATCTTTTGTAAAAATATATATGTTGTTTGTAGAAATCCATGTCAGTTAATGTCTGGGACTCCCACCACCTCATAACTAGGTTGGTGAATGAGGATGCCGCTGTTGCTCCCATGGCAACTCCTCATAGTTGTTGATAGTACTTTTCCATTAAACAGGAAAATAAAGTTGTTCTCCAACATTAACTCCATTAATGCACAACACATGTTAATGGTAGAATTAGAAAAATCTGTCTTTGAGGACAAAAATTGCGTAAAATATTTCAAACCTGTATCAATAGGAATACTTCACATCAAAAAAAAAAAAAAAAAAACCTTGTTGTCAATAAAGAATTGATTCTTTTATCAAAAAAAAAAAATCCATCCTGACCTGACACTACTGTTTCATTTCGAGAAAGAGGGAATTAAAAAGGAAAAAAATGGAAATTCCTTCATGACAACTCAAAACAACACAAAAGGTAAAAAAAAAAAAAAAACTGTTCAAAACCCTTTAACTGCAATTCAACAGGAATAGCATATATTGCGGTTTGTTCAACCTGTTTAGCATTCTCTGAGATATGACTACTACTACTTCTTCAAAAAAGAATCTCAATTTTGCATCCATCAAAAAAAAAGATGATTTGTAATTTTTTTTAAGCATTCACAGGCTTGTCATTCTTTCACAAAGTTTTACTTTTCAGTTTTAGAATGTGCAGCAATGGATTACAGGGGTGGGGATTACAAAAACATACTTGAAAAGTAAAAAACTTGGTGGCAAATCAAGTTACAGGCAGACAAATGTCCTTGATTAAATGGTACTATGAATATAATTTTTTTTAAAGATAGAAACTATTTTAGATAGGAAGTCTTCTTTTTAAGTTGATTGATTAATTAAGTAATGTATTTATCATGTGATTTTTAAGTGTAACTTCATTGGCTTGTCTTAGTTTAAATGTCTTGCATCTTTGCATTTAATTTATTGTGATGAAGTCCCACATTGGATAAAAGCATTCAATCAAGAATTTTATAAAGTTTTTGGTGAATTTAGATAAAAAAAAAACACAGCTGATTAATTTTTCAAATCCAGCTAAGAGATACTGTTTTTCTCATAACATTTTGAGTAGGACTATAAACGAAAGGAAAATGATAATGTTAAATATGTTTCTTGTAAGCAATGAATCTGTAATGTTTGCATAATTAAACCTTTCTACTTAGCATATATCATTAATCTATCACATATAACATCAAGCTAATGTGTTTCCAGTTTCTTAGGCATGATAATGATGGTATTTAATATACAATTCACTTGCATATGTATGATGGCCACAATACTTTTGTTATAAACATAATGACTTGTCACATATTCTATGTATTTAGGACAGTTATGTCTTGTGAAGTATGTATGCAACATACCCCAATATGCATTACTCAGCTCATTCAACTGTGTTTGTCTGCAATGTATTATAAATCGAAATGCTGACTTTTACATAGGAATTCATTCCCAGGACTAATTAAAATCACTCACATACAGGCCTCTCCGAAGTGTATCGTCATTCATTCCGAAATTAGTATATCTCTAATTTCCATACTTAATAAGTAGTTTTCCTGTGGCAATGTCAATTAGTAAGCTAAGTTACAATTGTTTTGTGTTTCATTCACAACTGATAAAACAATATTTTATCATTGTGTAAGCCCCAATGTCACAATGTGTCACAATTCATTCTCTTTCTAAACTGCATGGATTAAAAGCCATGCCATTAAGCATCCCATTGAAAAAAACTCAAAAAAAACCTGTGTTGATAGGATGAGCAAGATGGAAAAGCTTGTGCTATGTTTCACACCTTTTACTGCTATTTGATGTACATGTCTCCAATGTGTCTTTCATCTGGACAAATCTAGTGTTTAAGGATTTATATTTATGCACATTTTTTCACAACCAAAAGTTACCTTCACTGAACAATGAAACCAACTCAAACATACTTTTACTTTTTTGTTTGATACTTGTATAGGGACTGGTAAACAGAAAGGTGCTAAATTTAGATATAAGTAGTGTCAATGTGTCTACCAAGGAATCCATCTGCTTTAAATTGTACAAATGCAGTTGGCAAGGCTGTGCGCCTTTGTGCCAAGCCAGTTACCTGCAAGGTCTGAACTGGGTGCCAATTCAGATATATCCTATTAGCATGACTTTTGCAGATATGGCTTGTGAGGGACACAATGGTACTAAATTTAGAAAACAAAAGTTGGGTCTTGAGGAGTCCAGGATATTTGTGGCACTCCTTGTGAAACACTACAGCTGTAGGCTACTGTAGGGGGATTTTATTGGGTCTCACTATAAAACTGAAGCTTGGAATAACTTAACCAGTGCTGTATCCAGTGCAACTGAAATTCCACACACTGGAGAACAATATCTTCACTATTATAGTGACCTTAAGAAACACAAGTAGGACCTCCTAAGCTGATGGGAGGCTGAATTTAAGATTATGAATACCCCTCACTTGTGTAAGTATACTGGCACATAATCTGTCTATTATATGGCATTAATGATCTAGCCAGCCAATGCAAGTACTCATTATGATTTCATATATATTCTTTTCTTTTCTTTTTTGTAGTGTACAGCTGTAAAAGAAATAGTTGCAAACCACGAGGCACACCATGAGTGATTAACTCACCTCAGAGAGACAGGGAGAATTATGACTCAGGGCCAAATTCAAATCAGATATCTCTGTTCATTTCCTTAGTCACTAACATCATGAAAAGGCATACATACTATCAATCATATGGAAAAATAGGCTGCTCTTTGTTATATCATAGCAGTGAGATTTGTTATTTTATGACAAATTAATAACTGTCCATCATATATGGATGCGACAAAGGAATATATTAGTAAATTATCATAATTGTTTATGTATTGCCAACTAAAGTTTATTGAAATATACAGTAATGTGACATGCCATGTTTCTAATTGCCTCTTTTTTGTCTCCCTGAATCCCATGCCTCTATTCTTTGGGGAGTTATAGTTTATTAACATTCTGCTGTTTGCATATCTTGCTGCTGAAAAAAAAATGACCAACAGCTCAGAGAGGTAGACCAACCACTGCAGCTCAGCCCACCATACCCCCACATATGGCAACACAGACACCCATCACTATCAGGTTATTTTGCATTGGCTTCTGGTGCAGTGGTACCTTCTGAGAGCAGTACCAGTGAAGATGGTGATTTTGTCACCTGGCAGGAGCTGACAGGGCTGGTGAAGGATTTCATGGAGATGGTCCTCATTGCACATAGTGGCAGGGTTGAAAAAGCCCTGTGTCAGATTGCAAAGATGATGTTACATCTGGCATTGACCCAGGGAGCTGTACCTATCCACAGCCTTTTTTTTCCATCATCATCACTGTCTTTCTTGTATGTTCTGTATGTCTGAGCATGCTTCCTAACCTACCCTACCTACCTGACCATGTCTTTCTTATGCACCTTTACCAACATTCCTCTCTCTCCTGAAAAATAATAAAAAAATGAGAACCTGTACCACAATAAAAAATATGACCCATACATATCCCTTCACTTCTTTTTTATGTCATTTGACACAGTTGATTTTGTCCAATTGGCTATAGAATATTATTCTATTGTTGCTGCCCATCACTGGTGTGATGTCTCCCTAAAGTAATGAAACTGTGTGTATAAATGTACATTTATATTGTGAAGAAGAGGGTAGCTATGGAGATCTCCCAAGACTCTCCTGGAAAATCCTGTATTCTTTCCCTGTCTCCTACCCTCTGCTTGCCAACTCTATTTTCACCACTGTCCTATCCATCTCTGTTTCACACATTTAGTTTGGGCAAAAAAAATGGACTCACACACATCACATATGGGCAGAAATGGCTCATGCCAAAGCTAATGATTTAAATTCAATCAATGGTCTGGCTAGTTCCACATAAATTTGCTGAAATCTATTTTACTATGAGAATAGAGAATAAAGGCAGACTAAGGGCAGTACTGTGAAACAGATAATGTAACAGTTCCTAGTTTGCTGAATGTAAGAAAGTAAGGGTTCCTATGTGGCTTGCTGAGATAATTAGCTTGATTATTGACTGATATTATTGCATACTGTCATGGGTTCAGTTACAGCTATAGGTTAATTTAGTAATTCATGACATTTCATATTACTTTCTTATATTTAACTGCAAACATCTGTATATTTCTTTCCTATACATTTCATTAACATATCATTTGATTATTGCAGCAAGGCATCATTTGCCAAAATATCGCAGCACCAACAGGGAAAGTTATTAAGCCAACCTTATCCTGCTTATGTCTTCATGTTTGTAGCACTCTCATACCACTTATTTCTCCCTATAGCAAGCACTTTATTGTGCAGAGCATGACAGATTAATGATGATTTCATAAGTAAGCATAACACACCATACAGACATTCCAACATATCCCACAAAACATATTGTTGCTATTCCTCCCTGCATCTGTCTCTACCTCTCTCTCTCTCTCTCTGTTCACCCCTTCTGCTTCAGAATTTTACATTTCCTTCAACTGTGTTATTTAAATATTATGAAGAAGTAATCCCTTTGTGATATGATGGGTTATTCCTCATGTGTAAAGATAAGGGTTCTAATCCAACCACTATCTCATTGTTACTGTTTTTTGTACACTGATGAGTACCTGTTGGCTACACAATGTTATGAGGGGTCATTATCTTTCTTCTATCTGCTATTTTGCTTCTTCCTTCATGTTTCCCTGCCAAAGTATCTTCTCTCTCCTGTAGAACTGTTCTTGGACCTCTACTTTTCAGCAATGACTTGTGCCAGGCAACAAAAGCAAATAAGGCTAAATTAAAGTACACAGCTTATGGCAATAACTTGTGATTTCATTGTCTTTGGCCACATTACTCTGTTGTACTTTGCGCTACTGTACTTAGCTATGCATATTAAGCTAAATGTACTTTCCAACAAGCTCAAGAGGTGGACGTACAGATTGCAATGTTCAACAGGGTAATGAAGATGAATACATACATTCACATTTGCTGAAATTGGATGTGAAATTTGAACTGTTAGAAGTATGACTTCTTATTTGGTGTGCTTAGATATTACTTAGTTAGAAATGCTTTTTCTTGGAATGCTCTAAGGTTCAAATCCAGATGAATGAAAAAATGTATCCGAATGTTTTGACTGACTCCAATGGTTGTAAATTTTGGCTACACTTTTCCTTAGAAACCAAAGAATGGACCAGCACAAGATGCAGGCAAATAATGTTTATTATAAATTAAATACCATTAAACAACATTAATAGTAAGAAAACTGGTTTCAGCTGAAAAAACAGCCTTCTTCAGTGCTGAAACAAAGTTCAATAAGTAGTTACCCAGCTTCCAACATCCTGGTCTTATATAGACCCTCATTTAAAGAGATATAGCCAAAAAAACCTATTGGATTGTATATACTAAGCCAATGTCAATACAAATCATAACATTATTGAAGTTTGTGAAGACCTACTTCAAAATAGTGAATTGAAAAGATGAAATAAAATAAAAGAATTATTAAAATACATTGCATGAAAAAGCAGGTTAACATATTATATCATCTCATTTAGTCCAGGTTTGAACAAAGCCCCTAGCCTGGTTATCCACATTGTTTCCATATTGTTAAGTTTATTATGCCAACCTGCTTTGAAATTACTATGCATTTGAATTCTGTCAATGATAATAAATTTAAAGACAGCCGTAGGATGTTGAATGGTGTGTTTATAAAGAGCATTAGATAAACAATGGTTTCTAATGGCACTGAGATGCTCACTAATCCTCAGTTTAAATGGTCTGGACGTCTGACCAACATAGAATGAAGAACAGGTACATGTAGCTAAGTAAATAACCCAGTCTGAACTGCAGGTGGATCATACTTTAGCTACGCATGTACATAGGAAGTTTCCTCAGTTTAATACATTATTACATGCATCTAGTTCACACCCCCGCCACATCATCCAAAATATTCCGAAATCGAAATTTCTGCGTATTAAACGCATATGCTCATCAGAGAAACAATACAAAGCCTGTGCACAAGACTTGTCGCACAGGTTCATTGATCATGGATATCTCAAGCATCATATCTCTCACACCATTGAGCAAACTAAGCATGTGACGCGACCCACTTTATTACAACATCATAGTATGAAGCATCATGAAACATCTAATCCTAGGCAGCCAATCAGATTTGTTACTACTTTTGGGGACAATACATTTAGATTTAGAGAAATCATTAATAGACATTGGGACATACTTAAATCCCATGAACATTTGAATGATATTTTACCAGATAAATGCGCTTTTTCATATAGGAGGGGTAGGACCATACATTCGAGGTTTACACATTACAAGAGATATACACCAGCAATACCTGTTCAAACTACTTTATTTGGTGACCCATTGCTGGGTTGTTTTCCATGTGGGCACTGAAGTGCCTGTGAACACATTCTGAAAACTAAAGAATTTTCAAGCAGGAATACACCTAAAGTATATCATATTAACATTTTTGGCAACTGCAGTTCAGACTGGGTAATTTACTTAGCTACATGTACCTGTTCTTCATTCTATGTTGGTCAGACGTCCAGACCATTTAAACTGAGGATTAGTGAACATCTCAGTGTCATTAGAAACCATCGTTTATCTAATGCTCTTTATAAACACACCATTCAACATCCTACGGCTGTCTTTAAATTTACTATCATTGACAGAATTCAAATGCATAGAAATTTAAAAGCAGGTTGGCATAATAAACTTAACAATATGGAAACAATGTGGATAACCAGGCTAGGGGCTTTGTTCAAACCTGGACTAAATGAGATGATATAATATGTTAACCTGCTTTTTCATGCAATGTATTTTAATAATTTTTTTATTTTATTTCATCTTTTCAATTCACTATTTTGAAGTAGGTCTTCACAAACTTCAATAATGTTATGATTGTTATTGACATTGGCTTAGTATATACAATCCAATAGTTTTTTTGGCTATATCTCTTTAAATGAGGGTCTATATAATACCAGGATGTTGGAAGCTGGGTAACTATTTACTGAACTTTGTTTCAGCACTGAAAAGGCTGTTTTTTCAGCCAAAACCGGTTTGCTTACTATTAATGTTGTTTAATGGTATTTAATTTATAATAAACATTATTTGCCTGCATCCTTGTGCTGGTCCGTTCTTTGGTTTCTTCGCATGGTTGGTTTGGACCTTGCACTCTGTCCCACGTGTGTGCTTCTTGGTTTATTCCTGTGGTTTGCTGTTTCATGCTGGGGACGCCTAAGGTGCAGGCAACATCGTTTTCGACAGCTTCCAAGTCTTTTTGGATTATTTTCAGCTACAACAAATCCTTCTTTCGATTTTGTGTATGGGAATTCTTGATTTTACTTGCCAAACTTTGGATTGTCTATTATCTTGGTCGGGTGTTCCAACTCTGGAGAATTATTTCTTCTATTGTTGACATTGGGCCTATTTTGGTGTCTTTCATACATATTTGTGCAATGGGAAGACGTCGAAGGCTTTGGCATAATTCTGCTAATTTCTGGCTGACTTTTTCATCATTTATCTGGTTTCTGGGCAACAACGTTCACAATATTACAAGGTACTGTGGACTAGGGCATTTGGGCTAAATTTTATTTTGCCACCTGGACTGCTTGGATCACTGCAGGTTTATTTATTTAAACTTTAATATCATATGTGAACAATATTCTTTGTCGCATCACGCCTTGGGGTTATAAGAACAGTTTCCAGAGTTCTTCTCTAATTTTGTACCGTGAACTTGGGTGCAACCTAATGGAGATTGTGATGCTCTAATGAACACAGCTTTTTTCTTTATCTACCAACATTTACTAACATTTTTTAACAAGGTACTGTGGACCAGGGTATACTTGTGCTTATGTTCACTTTGCAAACTCCATAAGTTTGCTTTTCGGCAGGTTTATCTTAATTTTTGGATTTAATACTGACTGTCAACTGTATTCTTCTGTGGATTTACGCTTGACGTTATACCAACAGTTGTGAACATTTTTCTCTTATTGAACTATTAATATGGGTCCTTCTCATAGTACTAACTTATTTAACTACAGGTGAATTCATCACAAACTAAGAGATAAAACATTGTTTTGGGACTTTATGGTTCTGTTTGAATGTCATTATATAATGAATGTTTCTTTTAGTTCTATATATTAGTTAATTGTTTTTGGCCCTCTATATTGACACTGGCTGTTTTCTCTACCGACAAAGCATTATGGATCTTTTTAAGATCATTGATAATTTGTTTTTTCATGATACTCTTGTGAATTAGATACCAGTGTTTTTTCCATAGACCTAACCAATGCACATGTTGTATGTACCTAGGTTAAGAAGGGATTGATAATTGTTATATATCTAGATTAGGGGCCATAATTAAGCACCTTATTTGACTTCTTAACAGTTTTGTACTTCAGTTTACTAAACATCATAGGCATATATACAACAACATGGTTCAAACCCAGTTTTTATCATACGTACGTGTCTCTTTTAACTATTACTAATTGCATATGGTTTTGTACTGTAGTCATCTTAGTTGTGGAACACATAATATATTTATGTGAGCCATTAACCTGAAGCCCCATACACTATATATTTTTTTGAATTGGTTTCATATAAGCTTTTTGGATATTCATCCAAATTGGTACATTCTCTTTTTTTATATCACTAGGGACGAAGGTCCATACATATCTATGGTTCTTATTATATCAATAGATTTTATATAATACATGAGATGAATGTCCAGTTGGAATTTATAAGGATTTGTTTTCACAAATGACCTTCGGTTTGGGCTCTTTTCTTAACTATTGGTAGCAGAGATGAATAGTCGGCTACAATAATTATGTTATGTCCTGATGATATTATAGTAATTTATGTTCAGTATTCAGACTGTATCATCTCATGCTTTCCATAATTGACCTTTTACATTATAGGAAGGTTTTTGGGCAGTGAGACGAATTGTCCACTATATTTACATTTCAATATTATATATACATTTGGTTACACCAATTATTATACTAATATAGTGGGGTTATTTGGTTAGTGGCTTGCTTTATGAATGAATAATTCTTTCAAATTATTGTTTTTGATTATTTTTCCACAATTATCTGGTCATATACAGTATACAACCATATAGACAGAGAGAGAGATATATATTTACTGTTTTTGATATTTTGAGACTTTTGTTCGGTAGGCTTAAGAACTTGGTGTTGTATATCACACATCAGCCTCAATATGGACCTTAATGGTATCTTGCAAGGTCTATCAGCTGACAAAGATAATCTTGAAGCATTTGGCTTCAATAATAGGGGGTCAACTAATAGCAACAACATTGATTGTGATTCCAAACAAAAATGTGGGTTCATTTTTCATAATTTGACGAAGAACATGAAACATCTTAGGTCTAACATCAGGCACTTGAAGTTATTCAAGGCCTATAAACTAAAATACATTACACCTAGAGGTCTTAGGATCCATCTACAGCCCCTAGTGGCCAATATTGATGCTCAGTTATCACAAGACTGGGCTTTGACACAACATCAGGCCGCCATGTTGTTTGTCGATACCTTAATTGGGTATTATGAAAGAACTATTGAATCACAAATAGTGGAAATTAACAAAGTTTGTATGGAAGCTCACAATTTCAAACTGAAGCCTATTTCCAGGAATATATCTCCTCTTTGGCCAAAGATTTGGCCAATTTGGAACAACAACTGATCAAGAGAAAAACTCAGAAATTTAATCGGGATTTGTCTGATTATGACAAAGGTAAACCATTTGTTGTATCAAAGAATGTTAGGTTCACTGATAGAGTTAGTAAAAGCAAAAGCAATCAAGGCAGAAAAAGGCCCAGGTCAATTTTAAGAAGGACAGATTCTTCAGTTAGCATGACTTCAGAGGATGAAAATTCCTCAGCTACTGATTATGTTGTCCCCTCACATCAGGCGTCACCTGCTGCTAAGCGAAAACAGTCTGACCCTTTAGACCCTTTAGACATAAGACACGTGGGGGGGGGCAGAAAGCATAGAAACAGACATGGGAACACCCAGTTTACAGGTACTGTTGCAACAAATTGTGAAATAGTGAATAGTGTACATAATATTTCTTCTTTTGAACTATCATCTGTACATATCCAAGTACTCAATAAAGGTCTGAATTTCGTGCCCTCTGCACCAGTTTCTGAATTCAGCTTGTTAAATAATGTTGATGATTTCTGCAGATTGGTTAATCTTAAGATATTTTTTTCAGACCAAGATTCCACTCAAAGATCTACTGATTTTAAATTTGGGAAATCAGACTTTGTACCGCCTATGGATAAACATGTTTCTATTTTTAAGGAATGTGTCATTAAAGATTTGCATTTTTCTAACAGATACATACCTATTCATCATAACCTTACTCAAGCTGAGAGACATGCACTAACTGAACTTCAACTTAACCATCAAATAGTCATTACTCCAGCTGATAAAGGGGGTGGTGTTGTTGTTATGGATCATAGTTAATATAAAGACGAGGCCTATAGACAGCTGGCTGATACTCGTTTTTATATTAAGATGGTTGTTGATCCTACACCCAATTTTAAGGCACAAATAGATTCTCTACTGGATTTAGCGATGAAAGAGGGGATTATTAGTGGACAGACTTGTAAACAACTTAAAATGGTTGCACCAATGCCCCATTATTTATATCTACTTCCTAAAATCCACAAAGATTCTATCAACCCCCCAGGGAGACCAATTGTCTCAGGTAGAGGCTCTCTTACAGAACCACTTTCCGGTTTCCTTACATATTATTTGAAACCACTTTTGGTTCATGTTAGATCCAGGATACAAGACACAACTGAATTTCTTAATATAATTCAGGATTCACAACTGGAAGTGGACTGGTGGTTATGCAGTTTAGATGTGTCATCTCTATATACAAGTATTCCACATGATGCCGGTATCACTGCTATTTCATATTGATTAAATAAATCTGGGTTATATTCCACTGGTTTCAATAATTTTTTGGTCAAGCTTACTGAGTATGTGTTATGTTAAAAACATTTTCTATTTTGATGGACAACTTTATTGGCAGATTAAGGGTACAGCAATGGGGGCTTCCTTTGCCCCCATTTATGCTGACCTGTTTATGGGATGTTTTGAGCAATCATTCATCTATGATGTGGGCCATAATTTGCATATAAATGATCTTGACATCTGGAGGAGGTATCTAGATGATTGTTGGATGGTGTGGCGTGGGGATAAGGACCACGTGTCTGATTTTGTTAAGTATATTAACAACAACCCTTTGGATATGCAATTTACTTTGAATATTGAATATGAAGATATTGTCTTCTTGGATGTTGTTGTTTCAAGACAGGTGGATCATACTTTAGCTACGCATGTACATAGGAAGTTTCCTCATTTTAATACATTATTACAAGCATCTAGCTCTCACCCCCGCCACATCATCCAAAATATTCTGAAATCTCAATTTCTGCATATGAAATGCATATGCTCATCAGAGAAACAATACAAAGCCTGTGCACAAGACTTGTCGCACAGGTTCATTGATCGTGGATATCCCAAGCATCATATCTCTCACACCATTGAGCAAACTAAGCATGTGACACGACCCACTTTATTACAACATCATAGTATGAAGCATCATGAAACATCTAATCCTAGGCAGCCAATCAGATTTGTTACTACTTTTGGGAACAATACATTTAGATTTAGAGAAATCATTTATAGACATTGGGACATACTTAAATCCCATGAACTTTTGAATGATATTTTACCAGATAAATGCGCTTTTTCATATAGGAGGGGTAGGACCATACATTCGAGGTTTACACATTACAAGAGATATACACCAGCAATACCTGTTCAAACTACTTTATTTGGTGACCCATTGCTGGGTTGTTTTCCATGTGGGCACTGCAGTGCCTGTGAACACATTCTGAAAACTAAAGAATTTTCAAGCAGGAATATATCTAAAGTATATCATATTAACATTTTTGGTAACTGCAGTTCAGACTGGGTTATTTACTTAGCTACATGTACCTGTTCTTCATTCTATGTTGGTCAGATGTCCAGACCATTTAAACTGAGGATTAGTGAACATCTCAGTGCCATTAGAAACCATCGTTTATCTAATGCTCTTTATAAACACACCATTCAACATCCTATGGCTGTCTTTAAATGTACTATCACTGACAGAATTCAAATGCATAGAAATTTCAAAGCAGGTTGGCATAATAAACTTAACAATATGGAAACAATGTGGATAACCAGGCTAGGGGCTTTATTCAAACCTGGACTAAATGAGATGATATAATATGTTAACTTGCTTTTTCATGCAATGTATTTTAATAATTCTTTTATTTTATTTCTTTTCAATTCACTATTTTGAAGTAGGTCTTCACAAACTTCAATAATGTTATGATTTTATTGACATTGGCTTAGTATACACAATCCAATAGTTTTTTTGGCAATATCTCTTTAAATGAGGGTCTATATAAGACCAGGATGTTGGAAGCTGGGTAACTACTTATTGAACTTTGTTTCAGCACTGAAGAAGGCTGTTTTTTCAGCCGAAACTGGTTTGCTTACTATTAATGTTGTTTAATGGTATTTAATTTATAATAAACATTATTTGCCTGCATCCTTGTGCTGGTCCGTTCTTTGGTTTCTTCGCATGGTTGGTTTGGACCTTGCACTCTGTCCCACGTGCGTGCTTCTTGGTTTGTTCCTGTGGTTTGCTGTTTCACGCTGGGGACGCCTAAGGTGCAGGCAACATCGTTTTTGACAGCTTCCGAGTCTTTTTGGATTATTTTCAGCTACAACGAATCCTTCTTTCGATTTTGTGTATGGGAATTCTTGATTTTACTTGCCAAACTTTGGATTGTCTATTATCTTGGTCGTGTGTTCCAACTCTGGAGTATTATTTCTTCTATTATTGACATTGGGCCTATTTTGGTGTCTTTTATACATATTTGTGCAACAGGAAGACGTCAAAGGCTGTGGCATAATTCTGTTAATTACTGGCTGACTTTTTCATCATTTATCTGGTTTCTGGGCAACAACGTTCACAATATTACAAGGTACTGTGGACTAGGGCATTTGGGCAAAATTTTATTTTGCCACCTGGACTGCTTGGATCACTGCAGGTTTATTTATTTAAACTTTAATATCATATGTGAACAATATTCTTTGTCGCATCACGCCTTGGGGTTATAAGAACAGTTTCCAGAGTTCTTCTCTAATTTTGTACCGTGAACTTGGGTGCAACCTAATGGAGATTGTGATGCTCTAATGAACACAGCTTTTTTCTTTATCTACCAACATTTACTAACATTTTTTAAGAAGGTACTGTGGACCAGGGTATACTTGTGCTTATGTTCACTTTGCAAACTCCATAAGTTTGCTTTTCGGCAGGTTTATCTTAATTTTTGGATTTAATACTGACTGTCAACTATATTCTTCTGTGGATTTACGCTTGACGTTATACCAACAGTTGTGAACATTTTTCTCTTATTGAACTATTAATATGGGTCCTTCTCATAGTACTAATTTATTTAACTACAGGTGAATTCATCACAAACTAAGAGATAAAACATTGTTTTGGGACTTTATGGTTCTGTTTGAATGTCATTATATAATGAATGTTTCTTTTAGTTCTATATATTAGTTAATTGTTTTTGGCCCTCTATATTGACACTGGCTGTTTTCTCTACCGACAAAGCATTATGGATCTTTTTAAGATCATTGATAATTTGTTTTTTCATGATACTCTTGTGAATTAGATACCAGTGTTTTTTCCATAGACCTAACCAATGCACATGTTGTATGTACCTAGGTTAAGAAGGGATTGATAATTGCTATATATCTAGATTAGGGGCCATTATTAAGTACCTTATTTGACTTCTTAACAGTTTTGTACTTCAGTTTACTAAACATCATAGGTATATATACAACAACATGGTTCAAACCCAGTTTTTATCCTACGTATGTGTCTCTTTTAACTATTACTAATTGCATATGGTTTTGTACTGTAGTCATCTTAGTTGTGGAACACATAATATATTTATGTGAGCCATTAACCTGAAGCCCCATACACTATATATTTTTTTGAATTGGTTTCATATAAGCTTTTTGGATATTCATCCAAATTGGTACATTCTCTTTTTTTATATCACTAGGGACGAAGGTCCATACATATCTATGGTTCTTATTATATCAATAGATTTTATATAATACATGAGATGAATGTCCAGTTGGAATTTATAAGGATTTGTTTTCACAAATGACCTTCGGTTTGGGCTCTTTTCTTAACTATTGGTAGCAGAGACGAATAGTCGGCTACAATAATTATGTTATGTCCTGATGATATTATAGTAATTTATGTTCAGTATTCAGACTGTATCATCCCATGCTTTCCATAATTGACCTTTTTGCATTATAGGAATGTTTTTGGGCAGTGAGACAAATTGTCTACTATATTTACATTTTAATATTATATATACATTTGGTTACACCAATTATTATACTAATATAGTGGGGTTATTTGGTAAGTGGCTTGCTTTTTGAATGAATAATTCTTTCAAATTATTGTTTTTGATTATTTTTCCGCAATTTTCTGGTCATATACAGTATACAACCATATAGACAGAGAGAGAGAGAGATATATTTACTGTTTTTGATATTTTGAGACTTTTGTTCGGTAGGCTTAAGAACTTGGTGTTGTATATCACACATCAGCCTCAATATGGACCTTAATGGTATCTTGCAAGGTCTGTCAGCTGACAAAGACAATCTTGAAGCATTTGGCTTCAATAATAGGGGGTCAACTAACAGCAACAACATTGATTGTGATTCCAAACAAAAATGTGGGTTCATTTTTCATAATTTGACGAAGAACATGAAACATCTTAGGTCTAACATCTGGCACTTGAAGTTATTCAAGGCCTATAAACTAAAAGACATTACACCTAGAGGTCTTAGGATCCATCTACAGCCCCTAGTGGCCAATATTGATGCTCAGTTATCACAAGACTGGGCTTTGACACAACATCAGGCCGCCATGTTGTTTGTCGATACCTTAATTGGGTATTATGAAAGAACTATTGAATCACAAATAGTGGAAATTAACAAAGTTTGTATGGAAGCTCACAATTTCAAACTGAAGCCTATTTCCAGGAACATATCGCCTCTTTGGCCAAAGATTTGGCCAATTTGGAACAACAACTGATCAAGAGAAAAACACAGAAATTTAATCGAGATTTGTCTGATTATGACAAAGGTAAACCATTTGTTGTATCAAAGAATGTTAGGTTCACTGATAGAGTTAGTAAAAACAAAAGCAATCAAGGCAGAAAAAGGCCCAGGTCAATTTTAAGAAGGACAGATTCTTCAGTTAGTATGACTTCAGAGGATGTAAATTCCTCAGCTACTGATTATGATGTCCCCTCACATCAGGCGTCCCCTTCTGCTAAGCGAAAACAGTCTGACCCTTTAGACCCTTTAGACATAAGACACGCAGGGGGGGCAGAAAGCATAGAAACAGACACGGAAACACCCAGTTTACAGGTACTGTTGCAACAAATTGTGAAATAGTGAATAGTGTACATAATATTTCTTCTTTTGAACTATCATCTGTACATATCCAAGTACTCAATAAAGGTCTGAATTTCGTGCCCTCTGCACTAGTTTCTGAATTCAGTTTGTTAAATGATGTTAATGATTTCTGCAGATTGGTTAATCTTAAGATATTTTTTTCAGACCAAAATTCCACTCAAAGATCTACTGATTTTAAATTTGGGAAATCAGACTTTGTACCGCCTATAGATAAACATGTTTCTATTTTTAAGGAATGTGTCATTAAAGATTTGAATTTTTCTAACAGATACATACCTATTCATCATAACCTTACTCAAGCTGAGAGACATGCACTAACTGAACTTCAACTTAACCATCAAATAGTCATTACTCCGGCTGATAAAGGGGGTGGTGTTGTTGTTATGGATCATAGTACATATAAAGATGAGGCCTATAGACAGCTGGCTGATACTCGTCTTTATATTAAGATGGTTGTTGATCCTACACCCAATTTTAAGGCACAAATAGATTCTCTACTGGATTTAGCGATGGAAGAGGGGATTATTAGTAGACAGACTTGTAAACAACTTAAAATGGTTACACCAATGCCCCAATATTTATATCTACTTCCTAAAATCCACAAAGATTCTATCAACCCCCCAGGGAGACCAATTGTCTCAGGTAGAGGCTCTCTTACAGAACCACTTTCCGCTTTCCTTACATATTATTTGAAACCACTTTTGGTTCATGTTAGATCCAGGATACAAGACACAACTGAATTTCTTAATATAATTCAGGATTCACAACTGGAAGCGGACTGGTGGTTATGCAGTTTAGATGTGTCATCTCTATATACAAGTATTCCACATGATGCCGGTATCACTGCTATTTCATATTGATTAAATAAATCTGGGTTATATTCCACTGGTTTCAATAATTTTTTGGTCAAGCTTACTGAGTATGTGTTATGTAAAAACATTTTCTATTTTGATGGACAACCTTATTGGCAGATTAAGGGTACAGCAATGGGGGCTTCCTTTGCCCCCATTTATGCTGACCTGTTTATGGGATTTTTTGAGCAATCATTCATCTATGATGTGGACCATAATTTGCATATAAATGATCTTGACATCTGGAGGAGGTATCTAGATGATTGTTGGATGGTGTGGCGTGGGGATAAGGACCACGTGTCTGATTTTGTTAAGTATCTTAACAACAACCCTTGGGATATACAATTTACTTTGAATATTGAATATGAAGAGATTGTCTTCTTGGATGTTGTTGTTTCAAGACAGGTGGATCATACTTTAGCTACGCATGTACATAGGAAGTTTCCTCATTTTAATACATTATTACATGCATCTAGCTCTCACCCCCGCCACATCATCCAAAATATTCCGAAATCTCAATTTCTGCGTATGAAACGCATATGCTCATCAGAGAAACAATACGAAGCCTGTGCACAAGACTTGTCGCACAGGTTCATTGATCGTGGATATCCCAGGCATCATATCTCTCACACCATTGAGCAAACTAAGCATGTGACATGACCCACTTTATTACAACATCATAGTATGAAACATCATGAAACATCTAATCCTAGGCAGCCAATCAGATTTGTTACTACTTTTGGGAACAATACATTTAGATTTAGAGAAATCATTTATAGACATTGGGACATACTTAAATCCCATGAACTTTTGAATGATATTTTACCAGATAAATGCGCTTTTTCATATAGCAGGGGTAGGACCATACATTCGAGGTTTATACATTACAAGAGATATACACCAGCAATACCTGTTCAAACTACTTTATTTGGTGACCCATTGCTGGGTTGTTTCCGTGTGGGCACTGTAGTGCCTGTGAACACATTCTGAAAACTAAAGAATTTTCAAACAGGAATACATCTAAAGTATATCATATTAACATTTTTGGTAACTGCAGTTCAGACTGGGTTATTTACTTAGCTACATGTACCTGTTCTTCATTCTATGTTGGTCAGATGTCCAGACCATTTAAACTGAGGATTAGTGAGCATCTCAGTGCCATTAAAAACCATCGTTTATCTAATGCTCTTTATAAACACACCATTCAACATCCTACGGCTGTCTTTAAATTTACTATCACTGACAGAATTCAAATGCATAGAAATTTCAAAGCAGGTTGGCATAATAAACTTAACAATATGGAAACAATGTGGATAACCAGGCTAGGGGCTTTGTTCAAACCTGGACTAAATGAGATGATATAATATGTTAACTTGCTTTTTCATGCAATGTATTTTAATAATTCTTTTATTTTATTTCATCTTTTCAATTCACTATTTTGAAGTAGGTCTTCACAAACTTCAATAATGTTATGATTTTTATTGACATTGGCTTAGTATATACAATCCAATAGTTTTTTTGGCTATATCTCTTTAAATGAGGGTCTATATAAGACCAGGATATTGGAAGCTGGGTAACTACTTATTGAACTTTGTTTCAGCACTGAAGAAGGCTGTTTTTTCAGCCGAAACCAGTTTGCTTACTATTAATGTTGTTTAATGGTATTTAATTTATAATAAACATTATTTGCCTGCATCCTTGTGCTGGTCCGTTCTTTGGTTTCTTCGCATGGTTGGTTTGGACCTTGCACTCTGTCCCACGTGCGTGCTTCTTGGTTTGTACACTTTTCCTTAACACATCATAATCCTGTTGCTATATTAATGTGCTTGCTCCTTATTGTGAAGCTGTCCTGTACTGAACTTTTTGTGAAAGTCAGCACAGAGCAACAGAGAATACTGCTTATTCCCATTCTTAATTCAACACTGCAAGATATGATTATGCATGCACTAATACTTTGCCACCAGCAGCGAAATTCATCTTGGCAGTGCTGCGCTGAAATAACATAAAAAAAGGAAATTCAAATGACTATTGCTGTTGGTTGCAAGTTTGTATGTCTGTATTAATTATGTCAACAAGTTATCTTGATTTCAGAATGATGTTGACTCAGTTAATTAATCTGTTTAATGTATGTCTGCCCTACAGTGTTTACACTTGCAACTGTGTTGCAAGTTTGATTAACCTGTTCTCTCATAATCCATCACTGTTATTCTGCTATACACTGCCCTATGTATGACTTGCATGTTTATCTTGTCAATGCACATAATGGAAGTATGAGACAATACAAGTGACGGTCATCCCACCATGAAGTTACAGTACAGGAATGTTTTAGTGATAATCCACTAGTTTACAACAGTGAATGTATATGTCCTCCCATGATGAGAAACATATTAACGTCCCTCACAGTAAAGCAATGTACTTGAAGGACACTATCTAAATGTTAGTAGAGATGTATGTAATTACATGGGGCAATCAAGGGGATATTATTTTCTCCTGTTCACACATATAAATTTATTCCAAGCAGCTGATTTTCAAGAAAAATAAATGTGCTATTTCACCATATTAAAGTCAGTTTTCTCCTGTGGAGCTTATGCATAGCACCATGCTGTCTAGATTGTGTAACTAGAATTGTAAGAAGTCCAATGTTCAGCACAAGAAACTTGTGTGTGCAATTCTGTGTCTATGTGAGTGTGTTTAACATTTTCTGCTGAATCCATTTCCACTGAAAAACATACATTTAACTCTTCAGACAGCTCCATTATCACCCTTTTTACTGAAACATCCTCCCTGAAGCCCAGTGAAGACATCATCCTGATAAAAGAGCACTCTCTCCCCTTCATAGCCAGGCTTTCTCTTGTGGTACTTGTGATTAATACAATACTGTTTAGCATGTATAAGTGGCAAGGTAGGAGGTTCAATACTCAACAGCAGAAGCTTTTATGAGTGTGTGTAATGCCTCGTGCTGTATCCACTTCTACTGAGAAGAATGCATTTAATTATTCTCACAGCTCCTTTATCCTAATTTTTACTGAAACATTATCTCTGCAACACAGTGATGAGGTGACCAAAGTGCATTTTTTCTTTTCAAGAATCAGACCTTTTCTGTGGTGCTTGCAAAAAGTGCAGCAATCTCTAGATTGTATAAGTAGATAGGTAGGAAGTTCAAGGCTCAACATGGGAAACCTGTGTGTCTGTGTAACACTTTTTTCTGTATCCATTTCCCTGAGTAGAATTCATTTAAATTTGCACGCAGATGCCTTAGCCCACTTTTTTCAGAAAAATCCTCTCTGCAACACAGTGATGAGGCCATTCTGACAAAAATACACTGTCTTCCAGAGAGTCTGACGTCTCCTCTGGCACTTGCAAATAATGCAGTGCTTTCTAAATTACCCAGGTAGATAGCTAGGATGTTCAGTGCCCAACATGAGCAACCTTTGTGTCTGTGAAATGCTTTATGTAGTATTCACTTCTCTTAAGGAGAAGATATTTGCATTTGCACGTAAATCCCTTATCTCAATTTTTTTCAGAAACATCCTGTCTGCAACAAAATGATGAGGTCAACCTGACAAACGTGTACCATGTCCCCTTAAGAGTCAGTTTTTTTCCTGAGACGTTTGAGTTTCTTACACCACTCTACCCTGTGCAAATAGATAGGTAGGAGGTTCAAATACAGCAGTCCTTAACTTCTAGCAGTGTGTGTAAGTGTAAATGAAATCAGGATTGATTTACACACATTTGCAGTGGCAACTATTACAATTCAAGATGGCTGTAAAAGTCATTTTACCAGACACATCTCCTTGGCAATACACTGCTGATGTCATCCCTTCATAGATGTTGTACGTCTCACTTGTACTGAGTATTCTTTTGTGGTGGTGGCTGCTGCAAATGTGCTGTATAGCTGGTGTAACTTGGTAGGTGGTTTGGGTCCATTCCTGGTTAAATAACGTGACTGTGATTACTGTCACATACTGTTGTCCACTTCACAGACACCTTTATTTATACTTCCACTTATGAGATTGATTTACAATGGCACAGTTTTATACTTGCAAATCCTAGTATCCCTAGTGAAAAAAACTTTTTAGTTGCACAATGATAACATAATGCTACAATAACTTCATTTTCTCACAGTTACAGTGCAAATTCTACTGTGTTGTGCAACATTGATAGTGTGCTTTGTACATTGTGTACAATGTTGAGGCTAGCTGTGAGGGCGTATTTCACCCTAAAACTGTGTATACCACTCTTCAGATACATATATGACATGTATTTGCACATTAATATTGTGCACTTCGACCACTTGTTAGCATAAACATTCACCTAATAAAAGTGGTGATGTCATCCATTTAACAGTGCACTGCCCCACTTGTATCTCAGCATGTGTGGCCCTTGTGATTCAGGCACTAATCCATAGCTTGTGATCTTAGGTAGTCCGAATCCAGCATTACTGCTCAGACTATGTTGTGTCAGTCTTATTGTGACTGCACATGTAACTAACACTGTTGTCAAAAATATCTGCTGTGTACACATATAGACATTTATTCCTCTTACAAAAAAGCTATGATAATTTCTCACATAACAATGCATTTATTCCGAGTAATGATGACATGTGATCACATTTTCTTTATATAACGTATGTAGGAAATGTCATCCTGTGGCATGAGGGAATGAGCCAACATTCTGTATGTTGATGCCTTGGCACAGCAATTATAGACATATATATGATATAATGCCTTGAAGTAATGAAATATCTCACAGTTATAGTGACACTTCTACTGTGGCACATTCATCCTGTATTTTCATTTGTAAAATGGTCATGCATTCAACATCCACATTCAATACCTATTATCACTGTTGGACTTGATAGTGTAGTGAATGAATGGCATCAACCACAGTTATAATGTATTCATTTACAGAGGCCTCACCCTATCCCTTGATCTCAAAGAGATTTTATATGACACATACATATGATGTAATAAGATACCATAAGTGGAGTGTCACAGATGTATTAAGATTTCCATTGTGGCCTGTGTGGTTCATTCACATTATCAGTCAGCAGAGTCAAATAGCTTGCTGTTCAATTCCTGAAAGGGTGAACTTATATGCATGTACTGATGTTACATAAACACCATTGTATCTAAATATTATTATCCATTTTTCTGTTGGACAGTGATATATCATCACAGGTTGTCAGTGCATGGCAGTGAAGTGGTTATTTGGGGCATGTTGTGCTGTGAGTACTTCAGGGACATATGCATTGAGTACTGGTTTATATAGCATACCTACACAGATGGACTGTGGTTCAGTTCTGGGCTAATGTGTCTTTTAGATGATGGAAACAGTTTCATTTTCAAAGAAGCCTTGATACTGTACATCTCACTGTTTTGTGCACAGTAACATGTGTAGGTCCTTTTCAGCATTCTGACTAAATTAGACTGTTCATGTTATATTCATAACTTATTTCTTAATGCACACATTCAATTCAGTTATTTGTGACAACCTCTATTGCTATTTGGGGAGGTTGAGGGGGGAGAGTAGTAAAGTTGGAGTTTAATTTGTTGACCAGTAGGTTTGCTATATCTTATGACTCAGTATAGGTGGATCCATTAACAATGAACTATGCAAGAAATTGTGTATTGCCTTTGTGGTTGTGGACATAGCTAAACAATGCTGTATGGTTGTCCTTGGACTGGGAGGCCAAATGTATCTCAAATTTGGCTTTTGTGGACTTCATTTGTCCTCTGAGTTGTTTGTTTAGTTTGATAATGATGATTTTATCCTGCTGGTTGTTATACTTCTTAATTTTGCCATGATTTTCTTCATTCTGTTATGCATCATATCAATGTTGCGATTCCACAAGGGTGGCTTGTTGTTAAAGTTAGTTCTGTACTTCTTCCTGGTGGGTACAGCTGCCTCTATGCAGCTATCAACATGCTTGTATAGGGTTTCTGTTAACAGTTTCCCATAGGCAGCAATGTTCTCAGGTTATCAGTCAGTAGTAGAAAGTTAGCCTTAAAGATGTTCCTGAGTATTCCAGGTTTATCGGGAGTACCATGTTTTATTTTTACTTCAAAGTAGACCATTTTGTGGTCTGACATTACCAGAGAAGGTATTACACTAGGAGGTGTGTAGCACTTGCTCATATTAGTGAGAACCAAATCCAGTATGTTTCCATACCTGGTCAGTTTACTGACAATCTGGTCCAGGAAGTTTGGTTTACAAAATCCAGGAATCTCTGTGTCTCTACATGTACTGTCATATATAATTCTCAGTTAATAGTGGGGCAATTAAAGTCACCCATGAATATGGGGATCCGGACACATGCTCGACTAGCATATGTCCGAATCACAAAATACTGAACACACATTGATAAGCACTTCCGTGTATGTGTGCCTGTCGGACTACAGTGTGGGTAAGGTAATATTCCCTTTTCTCCACTGTAGTGCGATCTCGGAGTGAGAATATTAAAGTAGGGGGGGTGGGGAGTGCAGGGGGGGCAAAACCCCCCTGCAGAAATGTAGATTTTTTTTTTGAACTACACATACACAGAAGCGCTTTTCGATGTTAAGGCATTATCCTTGGAGAAGGTAAAATGCTGCTCAATGCTAAGCTCATTCTAGCCTGGGACACATATTCTGAGAGCTCCATTATGTTCTCTTCATATAGTCTAGGGAGGTATGTCTCAAGTAATTTATGCCCACATGAACTATGATGGCGCAATACTGTTACTTGTGGTCCAATGACTTGATTGATTGCACAATGTGGTGGATCCTGACTCCTGATAAGCAACTGACCATGACGTTATCCTTACTCAGCCAGGAGAGAGGGACATCAGTGTTTCTCGCAATGGAGTCTCCATGACCAGAATGTTTGGTTGTGTGGCGGCTTGTCTTATGGGCTTAGAAGTAGAGAGTACATGAGATTTTGCTGTATGTGTTGATATGGGTTTTGTTTTGATAAGTGCATTCAGAGCTGCTGAGTGTTTTTGTTATGTGTACTTTGTGTAGGAGTTCTTAGGGGTTTGCAGAGGTTACATTTAAGTGCCTCAGCATATGTGGGCCTGATTTGAACTGTGTGTGATTCATGCTTGTTTAAGCTGAGTAGGGAGTGTTTCCAGTTTAGGACTCACTCCCTCTTACTCTTAGACAGCAATTTCTTCCTCTTATTGTAAAGCCTGGCAGTTGTCCACCAGGCATGTTTGCTCTTCCTTGAGGAGCTTGTTTTGGTCCTATCAGGTGCTTGTATAAAGCATTAGTATAGAACTCAGTGTAGTTGCCAGTTCCATCTGAGGGGGGGGTACAGTGAAGCTATTTATACCATCCTGTAAGAGGTTATAATCTGCTTTGAAGAAATTTTTTAGTTTAGTTGCTACTGGGGGTGTGGGTTCAAGTATGATAGTTATTCAAATGACATTGATTTGGGGTCAGATCTCACCAGGGAAGACCTCACAGTGGGGGTGCTACAGTGGTCCTCCATTTTAGTAAGCACCAGATCCAGGATGTTGGCACTCCTTGTGGGGGTGTCAGCCAGCTGGTCCAGGACATTGGACTTAACAAAGTCGAGGGACCTTTGGGCAAGTGAGTTTGAGCATGAGTAATTTACCCAGTTAGTGGATGGTTAGTTAAAGTCACCCAAAACCATTGTGTTCAGATGTATCTTGATAAACTCAAGTAGATCCAAATAGACAGAGTGGGTGTCCTGATTCATGGAGGGGTCCTGTAGCTGGCAATGACTTAAATAGGTGTCCTACCAACAATAAATTGCACCTGAAGCATCTCCAAGGGATCATACTGTTTAATCAATCTGGAGGTGTATTTAACTTTAATGAATATTGAAACACCGCCTCCTTTAGTTTTCATTCCTTCAGTTTGTGGTCTGAACGTGTGGAAGGAGGCATACCCCCAGTAAGGCTGGGGTGCTTTATAAAGCCTGGAACCAAGTCTTTGTGACTGCACAAATGTCTACATCTTCCAGTGTGAGGACTGCTTCCAGTGAGTGTAGTTTCATGTTAAGACTCCTAGTGTTTAGCACATAACCTTGAGGTTGTTTTTACATTAGGAATTTTGTCCTTGAGATGCTGCCTACAAAAGGTACTATGGGGGTGGCAAGAGCCTTACCCAGTAGCCAAAATCCCAGGGGTGACAGATGAAGACCATCTCTGGCAAAGCATCGAGGTATGTCGATCATGTCATCCCAGGCTGACAGATACAGGATCCCCTTAGAATGACACCAGAAACTAAGCCAATTATTGAAGTGAATCATTTTCTGTTTGTAGTAAGGCATCATCCTCAATGAAGGTAACATGCTGCTATACATATAGATAGATATATATATAACCCATAACTGTTATGAGGAACAGACCAAACATATGACCCATGCATCTGGACAGTGTCTAGACATCTGGACAGTGGAGAGGTATGTCTGCAGTCATGTAACAGAAGAGAAAAAACAGTGAGAGCTGACAACCATTTCACCCAGCACCTTCTGAACCACAGTAAGACCAACACAACACTACCCCAAATCAGCTCTGGAGAATTACCCATGTATTTCCAAATATATCATGCACTACAGGGATGGAACTATAGGGAAAATCAGATATTGGTGCGAAAATGTCCACCCACAACCATTTGCACCATAGTCACAGCAACATACCAGTATCCTAAATGAACTCTAGAGTAGAATGACTGTTTGAATAAACATATCCTGTCACACACTGCACTGACATATACTGGCCCAACTCACAGTCTACTGGGAATCATGAGGTGTTACAGGACATTTCTCAGTCTGCCCCTACAAACATATACACCTGATAGACCACCAACAACTGTAGCAGCATGCACAGTCAGATAGAAAAGGAGCTATGACACTCACATCTGCTACTCTCCCTACTCAGCCCAACAAACATTTACACACAACACTGCTACACATTCTTGGTAGTCTGTTAACAATGGTCAGACATACATAACTCTCAACTGTACAGATTTCCACAGAATGTCCAGGGTGTGGGACCATATTTATGGCCATTGCAGCGTACCACTGACAGGAGTCTGCTATGTCACTGGGATGATATCAGGAGTGCAGTCACTAAATAATGATATACAATACCTCTGAACCTCTTACTGCAAGACATCTGGACAAAGCATGACATACTTGGAGGCACAGGGCTGAAAAGAGAGACATATCCCACATAATGATGTTACAAACTGAAACAGTTGCTGGTGTTACAGGGTTTGTTGTAAAATAACATCCCTGAAGGATATTATGTCTGAAACCCTAATTGATGTCAACATTTTCTGATTACAATCCTCACATTATCCTACTGATTTCTCAAAAACAGAAATTGTCTGAGGAACAGACCAAACATAACAGGCAAACCTCTGGGCAGTCTGTGGACATCTGGACAGTTAAGAGACATATCACTGTCAGACGTCAAGTCACACAGAAAATGCATGTCCAGACAAACCCTGTTAATTTAGCAATCCTCTATGTGTATAACAGCAATACATACTTACAATCTGTACCCAATTGTGGAGCTTTGTCCCCCATGTTGTTGGGCTGCCTCCACATGCCTTGTCCTGAGATGTATTTCCACCTACCATCTGTGAAGCTGTAGTCTACAAAAAGACATACTGTGACTACACAAACCTACCCATTTGCATTATTCTGAAGAAACTCTTCAGCACTATAACAGGTATGCCAATCAAGTAAGCTTGGAATGCAGAAGGGGATGCAAAATAGGAAGTTAAACACTAGGTCACAACAAGACCTGCTGGACTCACATGCTGCTGTCTGGCACCTATGGCCATTCCTGCTTGCCCTGTCAGCAGTGACATGGATCACATCTCTTGCCCCTGAGTCACCCCAATAAAGGTCAGCTCATATATAACTACTACTGGAGTGCCTGTTGTACAATTTATTTATTTTATTTATTTATTTATTTATATTTGTTGACCGGGAGTGTCCGACTGGACGTAGGTCCATTTTCAGCGGGGATGGGGCAAAAAGCTCCACAGTTAAAATAAACAGACAGTAGTTGCATTGGATTACATAGTGATTAACAATTTACATAGCAATTACTTACAACATATTTACAGATGAAGAACATAGTAGATCAGTAGACAACTAGAATCTTTATCTGTGAAGTACATAACAGACATTAACAAATGTTACAAGAAGAAGTTCCTGCTGTATAATAAGTACTGGCTTATGAGCATCTGAGCTTGCTATAATCAAGGTAGTTAGTGGAGTGGAAAGAAAGGTGGTGGTTGGATGGGGAGGGTGATATTAGAGTGGGAGTTGCAAGGGCATAGCCAGCATGTTTTTAGGTGCGCTTTTAGTAAAGTTTTGAAGTGGGTGCATGATGGTATGGCGGTAATTGTGGGTGGGAGGGAGTTCCATAATTTGGCTATGGTGCAAGAGAATAGTGCTTCACCAGCAGAGTTATTGGCTTTAGTGATCTGCAAGTGATTTTTGTTGCTGGATCTTAGTGGTCTGGTGGTGCGATAGGGTTGGAGTAGATTCTGGAGGGATGGGACATTTAGTGGATGATTTACTAGTTTGTGGGCAAGTGAGAGTTGATACCATTGAAGGAGGTGAGGGAGTTCAAGCCAGCCCAGTTCAGCAAGTGAGAGACAGTGGTGACTACAGTAGGATGCACCACATAAAATTTTCACATAAATACAATACTGAGTGTGACACTGCTAGGCCAGCTAACTAGGATGCTGTAAATATTCATATATCACCTGTGAATGCTACTATGATACATATGCTTGTCTTACAAATGTAAGAGACATATATATATATATATATATATATATATATATATATATATATATATATAGAGTATGTACAAAGTACACAACAGGTGCAGAAGTGTGTGTTGAACTGCATGTTATATACTGAGCCCATACCTGACAACTGTCCAGAGTTTTGTAGACTGACCACATGTCTGCCTCATATTTGTAGTCAATGCCTCATATAGTTGTGTATTGTCTGGCACACAACTGGCAACCCATTAAGGACCGAAGTCATAGCATAATATCATACATTTGATTGTGATATCAGGGAGTAGTACTGCATCTGTCTTTGGGTCTGGCAGTGCCAGTGATACTCCTGGCAGAACCAGTTACCATGTCCCTGCCGGGAGATGGTGAACCATACATCCTGCCATGTATGGTCCATGGCTGTCCAACATAGCCCTGTGTCAGGCATCCACATCTCTTGATGGTGTGCAGACAAACACTCACACATCCCTATCACAGGCCAGTCACCATCAGACATTTACAGCTCCTCTGCATGGCCCAGTTGAACATCACCCCTCCAGACACACACACACACACACACACACACACACACACACACACACACACACACACACACACACACACAAACAATGTCAGCCATATGGTCCAGCTTAGGCCTCTGGCAATCCAACACCATACCCGGTGCATGTGATGATACTTGTGCCACAACCCTGTTATCCATATCATCAATACACAGACATGCTCATATGGGTCTGATGCACAAGGTGACTATAGTAGAGTGCAGCAATGTCATGTTGTGTAAGGTGCTGTCTGCTGGCAGTAGTTATGGGTACACATGGAGGTGTATGTACCTTGTTAGCCATGATGTACTATTGCTGTTAGTACTGCTGACTGACTGTAATGTCATATACTGCATTCTGGTTGTGTTCCAGGTGTCTGTGTGTCTGCAGGCTGTGGGCCCGCTGACAGTAGCACTGATGAGTACGGAAGATGGAAACACAGTGACCTTTTCATAGCCAAGGTACAGCTGTATATGTACATGTTTACCAGGTGTGTTTACATGCAACAGTGTGTGCAGGGAAATTGTGGCAGACAGTGGGACCTTGCATACATACCCTTGACACAGCCACCTAGCCTTCATACATGTCATCTGGGTGTTCTGTAGGACTGCAGGCTCACACATACAGAAGAGGTTACTTGAGTACAGGCGCTAGGTCTCTCACAAGCTTAGCTAATACTTTAACTGCAACAGATTCATATATCAGCACCTGTTGCCCCTGCCATTTCTGTCACATCCACTCAACCATCATGCAGTTTATGAGGGTATGCCTGGAACTGTGTATGACAGGTTTGGGGTATGTATTCCTGACACAGGTCAGCCTGCGTTAGTCTAGCCTGACAATAACCAGCATTTGTGTCTGCTATCTCATATGTGTCTCTGGCTTCTCATGATGGTAGTGCACACAGAGTCATAGTTCTGTACATGGGGCAGCTGATGAAGGGCTAAGTACAGCCCCTACCTGCACAGCCCTACATATGATAGTGCTAGATAGATAACCCAAATAGCACAGCAGTACTGTAGTGTGTCTGCCACTACTATTGAAGTGGGTGACAATTGCAGCGACTGTTAGGATTGTCAGTGGTAGGTTCAGAGACCCTTAATATGTTAGAACCATCTGACACACACACACACACACACACACACACACACACACACACACACACACACACACACACACATACACACACGCGCGCACACCACTGCATGGGGACATGCATTAAAGCACACATGCATATGGATGTGACACTTAGAGTAGATGACCTACCCATCTATTAATGTACAATACTCAGTGATATGACTATTGCATGCACGACAGTGGCTTGGTGTTAGAAACTGTGCAACAGTGCTTGTACGGTGGATGGCATCTGTATGGGCTGACACTAGGTTGGCAATGGGGGAGTTCTTAGGGTTGAAGAGGCACACAAAATGGTGTAGCCATCACACACACACTGAAGACAACCACATGTGCTGTGCATACAGAAAACCATACACAGTTGCCAATAGACATACTAGTAACCCTACGTATCCACTTGTATGTACTATAGTGCTGCTTACACATGACATGCTCCACATAAATTATATGCCTGGGACATAGCACACAACCTCTTACAACAGGTAATCTTGCAAACACCTTCATGGATTGTGGGATAACCCACCAGACAGTGATTGGTCTTGTCTACTGCTCCTTAAAACCTGCACAAGTGATAGAGTGACAGACTTTGTATCAGCATGATGTGTCAGTCAGGTACGATGTCTGATGCTGGCATGTGTGTCAGAATGGTAACTGTGACATATTTGGCAATGCTATCACAGGAATGCTCATTGTCAGGGGACACAGACCGCATATAGGTACAGACATGTGGATATTCCATGTACATCTGTACAGATGACTGGTATGGGCTGTAAAGTGTTACATGGTGCATGTGAGGTAGATGCCATTAACAGTGTCTTTAAAGTAATGTCATGGGTATGGGGTCAAAAGGCCTTAAAATGGTATAACCTACACACACAACAGCTGCCAGAGATATGCTTCACACACACTACTATAGTTGTCGGTATTGAGATTAAAACTCCTACCTATGTAAGTATTTCCAGTACAGCATTACACAGTTATTGTACACACCACAGAGCTTAGAGGGTTGAGAAGTGTATACAGATACATCTAAGGTGAATGACATCAGCAGGCCTTGTAAAGTAGGGCAATGGGATGTGTATTGGGTGGTACACACACACACACACACACACACACACACACACACACACACACACACACACACACACACACACACACACACACACACACACACACACACACACGCACACACACACACACACACACACACACACACACACACACACACACACACACACACACACACACACACACACACACACACACACACACATTTGGCACAACTGAGTGTAGAAGCCCTGCCAATCTAGTTATCTGTACTATACTGTTGCTTAGTTATTAAATGTGCCATGGAGCTTATAGGGCTTAATGCTGTCCAAATGTACTTCTAAGGGTAATGACATCAGCAGGACTGCTAAAGTAGTGCACTGGGAAGTGTTATGGGTGGGAAAGTCCTCAAAATACTCCATCCTACAAACATACACAATTGCAAACTCTTGTACATACACTTCCACACATTTCCCAGACCTGAGAATAGAACCCCTGCCTATTTAGTTATTTGTATTATAGTGTTACACAGTTATTGCATGTGCTACAGAGCTCACAGGGCTGACAATACTTCACCTATAAACATACACACTTATACTTCTAAGGTGAATGACATCAGCAGGACGCTAAAGTATGGCACTGGGTGGGAAAGTCTTCAAAGTACTTCATCCTACAAACATACAGACTTACACATGGTTATACACACACATTTGCCAGACTTGGAAATAGAACCCCTGCCTATCTAGTTATTTGTACTACAGTGTTCTGCAGTTATCACACATACTATAGAACTTACTGGTCTGACAAGTGCACAAATATACTTCTAAAGTGAATGACATCTGCAGGACTGCTAAAGTAAGGCACTGGGAAGTGTTGTGGGTGTGGAAGTCTTCAAAATACTTCACCTATAAACATACACACTTATACACACACATTTGGCCGAACTGGGAATAGAACCCCTGCCTATCTAGTTATTTGTATTATACTGTTACATAGTTATTGCATGCACCACAAAGCTTATAGGGTTGGGGCTCTGCAAAGGTACTTCTAAGGAGAATGACATCAGCAGGACTGCTAAAGTAGGGCACTGGGAAGTATTGTGGATGACAAAGTCCTCAAAATACATCATCCTATAAACATACACACTTACACACACTACTACTACTACATTATTGAATCCCCAAATGATGTGGATACTCTACAAAAGGGCCTTACAGAAACAGATGCTTGGTGCCAGAGCCATAAGCTCAAGCTTAATACCAAAAAATGTATAGCTATCCCCTTTGGGAAAAAACATGTATCCGTGAATTACCATATAGGTGGCAGTACACTAAACACCGAAAGTGTGATAAGAGACTTAAGGATACAGGTGGACAGTGGTCTCATTTTCGATAACCACATCGCCACAGCAGTCAGGAAATCCTTCTATGTTACACAACTCATCACCAAGGGCATTTCATCCAGAAAAAAGGAGGTCATTGTTCCACTGTACTCATCCCTCATTAGACCCATTATAGAATACAATGCCCCATTTGGTATGTACCTCTCAAGACATCTGCAACAACTGGAAAGGCCACAGAAATACCTCACTAAAAGAATCACAGGCCTAAAGCAGATGCCCTATGCTGACGGCCTTAAAAAACTCCAGCTATACTCTGTCGCATATCGTCTACTCAGAGGCGATCTTTGCTTAACATACAAGGCCATGTCAAACCCAGAGCTGTTGGACATGCTACACTTAAAGAAATCCCAATCCCTCAGAGCCACACGCTCCAGGGATCTAAACCTTGTAATCACAATAAACAAAACATGCTGGAGGGATAGATTCCTGCCCCAGAGACTCCCCAGACTCTGGAATAGATTGCCCATACATGTCAAGCAGAGTGCCTCTTTGGTCCTCTTCAAAAGAAACCTTGACGATTGGATGGGAGAAAGGAAATTCACCCCGGGGATCACGTCAGTCATCCTGCTAGACAGGGGTCCAGGAAAGTAAATAGTGTGGGAAGAAATAGCCAGGGAATTGTTATGGCTAGGCTTGTATAGGCCCTAGGGCTGATAGCCTAGTACCAACCTATGAACCTATGAACCTACACACACACACACACACACACACACACACACACACACACACACACACACACACACACACACACACACACACACACACACACACACATGCACACACACATTTTCCAGAACCTGGAATGGAACCCCTGCCAATCTAGTTATTTGTGTTACACAGTTACATAGTTATTGCATGCATCACTGAGCATACAGAGCTGGGGCTGTGAAAAGGTTCTTCTAAGGGGAATGACATCAGCAGGACTGCTAAAGTGGAGCACTGGGAAGTGTACTGTGAGGGAATGGCCTAAAACTGGTTCACCTACACACACACACACACACACACACACACACACACACACACACACACACACACACACACACACACACACACACACACAGGCAGGTGATGTGATATTATAACCTCTACCTCAGTACTATTACACAATAGAGCTCACCTTCATGCTGGCACTTGTGACTGGTTATGACCGGTATGCCACTGTCCAAAGCAGGTCATCACTCTATGCCAGTCAGGGTATCCTTGCGTGTGACTCACTCTGTGTGTGTCCCTCTGTGTGTGTGTGTGTGTGTGTGTGTGTGTGTGTGTGTGTGTGTGTGTGTGTGTGTGTGTGTGTGTCTCTCTCTCTCTCTCTCTCTCTCTCTCTCTCTATCACTGTCTGTCTCTCTCTTCCCCATGTCTATGTGAGTGTATGCTTGACATATTAACTGTTGCCCATATATCTGTCTGTGTATCACATGCAACAGATGCAGATATATCACATATGGGCCACCTACAATTACCTGAGGGTACACCTGGCTGATGGATGTGTGGAGGGACAGTTAAGGTGTACTTAGCTGTCTGTATGCAAACACATATATGCACAATACAGTTATATAGTCCGATGTGGGTTCCAACATGGCCTGTGATTCTCTATATCCATTTGACCTTCTATAGTGAGAGTGAGACTCCATTCCAGAGATAGGTGTACTCCGGTCAGAGATTTTGTATGCTACAGCCATACCTCTCAAAAGCAAACAGGACTTTCCTAGAGGTACTGGGTTTTCTTTAGCAGATATTTTCTGATACATCAGAAGTATGACACTGCAATGTATTGTGTCATTACCTAGTGACAGACATCCTCAGATCGTCACAGTGCTTTACCAGAGGAATACAAGATGTATGATGCACAGACCAATATTATGAGCCTGACTATATACATTCTTGACCAAAAATAAAAGTTGAGAGGTGTGGCTACAGTGGGTTGACTGATGAAGCCATGTAAACAGTCCAGCAACTTGGTGATATACTGGTGGGGGATCTCCTGCTTGTGTGGTATTCTTTTTACCTGAAACGTCATATCCTGGTGTGGCCATACCTCTCAACTGTACATTTTTTGTCAGATTGTCCAGGTGTTTGTCTAGAAGTTTCATCAAGTCTACATAAACTTATGTTTTAATAGCAAGTTAGTTGCATATAATTGAATACTGATGTTAAAAAACAATGACAGACATTAGTGTTCCAGACTTCATAACCTTCAGACAATTCCTGCTAATGCAAAACCCCTTATCCTACCAACTTTCTCAGTATGTAAGGGCAATATTTACAACACATGCCTATCATTGTGTCTTTGTCCCACTTATATTTATGACCTTGTCCAGATGACTTACTGTCAGAGATTGGGAGGTATGTGTGTGGGTACAAAGTGCATTCTACTGTGCAGACATGTCCATTATATTTGTAATATATTCCACATAGCACTGTGACTTCCAGGTATGTCAGTGGCAGAGCAGTACAGAGTAATGTGGTGAACCACTGACAGACAGTTGTGTATAGGCTGATAGGTTTCTATGACATTAGTAGGGTATTGGCCCTGAAGCCCTTATAACCCACGCAGACGAGACTGTAGCCCATGTTACAACATGTCAGCACACAGAGCCCCTGTCCAGCAGGGATGCAGGTGGGATCACAGGACTGTATTTTGTGTTTCCCTTGCAGTTATACAGGGAGCTCATCACAAGGGGTATTGAGGCATTTGGTTTGCTGTTGACAGGGACTGTATTCCACAGATGGGCGAGTGTGTGGTGCACGTATCTGTCACACCAATAAGCCGTACTGGTATCACAGCCCAGGTTGATGCTGTACATACAGGTTGATGGAGTGGGCCTTGAGTTCCAGATGTGCAACAGTCCCATCAAGACAGGGTCTGGATTGTTTATATTTCAGACAGGGGTAACCTCAGCAGAGTCTGTATGAATAGGGTAGAGGGACAGTGCTGTTAGCCTATCTGTGTAGGGTAGGTGTTTGAGGTTTGGGGTAAGGCCTTAGTGTTTGCAAGACTCTGGTGTTTGGAGTCTACATGGCCTGTGGTGTGTAGGTTTGTGGAGTTCTCATGTGATTTTGCTTCTGAGGTTTCCATTGTTTTGGTTTTGTTTTGTTGCGGACCTCCACTTACATGGGTGTTTGTTGTGTATTTGGAGGTGATGTTTATTGACTCCTTACACTGCATGGCACCTATGTTACTGCACAATCTGTTTTGGTGTGCACATTCTCCATTTGTCTGACCAGTGGTTCCCCTACCCCTTTTGTGCATCTCTTTGTCCTTCTGTAGACCAGTCACAGGCTTTGGCCACAGTGGCTGCTGCTATTAGTAATTTGATGTGAGCGGGGTACATACTGTTACATCACACACAGGGTTGTGGACTTCACAGCTCTGAGTGTACCTATTTAGCAGGTTGTTCATCATTGCACCACTCCATTTGCTGTGGTCCTTAGATGGTGCATGTTGCTATATATTATTATGAGGCTACATGTGGGCCTAGCTGTCATACCATCACAGACTGACATATGGACAGGCCCAAATATGACAGTCAGACAAAGGCCCACACATGGGGACAGGGTATTAATAATGTTATGCCAAACATAGACATTTGGGAGACCTGTTTGGTAATTGCTTGTTTGCTCTTATGGGTTTGATGTCTGCTTCCCCACTGTCTGCCATTTCTGTTTTGACATGAGCCTTTCTTATTTTGCAAATAGTTGGCAGGCAAATGTAATGTTAGGACAAGCAGAACAGATATACAAGGCACACTTGTGCTCCTTCTGTGTAACAACCTATGTCATTCCAGGGTTATGGCTGTTGGCCAGTGACATGTTGTCAGTGCTGGCACAGAAAGGTGGCAGCCTTTTATACACTGACAATATACTGACCTTCAGGTACCTGCTGTCCACCTAGACACCATACCTCTCAACTTCTGAGAGCCATATATCTGGACAAAGCCATAAGTGATTGGGGGACAGAGGCCTAAATATAGGGACCATTTTAAGTATTGGCCTTACAGCCCTAGAAAGGTGATTCAATAACAGGGTTTGCATTAGCATATATGTTTCTATAGGGTATGAAGTCTGACACTATAGTCTGTCATTATTTTATGACCTTAGTATTACATGATTTGCCAGTGCATTGTCAGACAACCACTACTTCATGTTATACAGACCACAATTATGATGCAAACCTCTGGACATTCTGCAATAGGTCTGTACAGTTGAGAGGCATGGTAATCACTGTGTAGGTTACTCCAAGTTGTGTACTGTCCATATGTGTGGCCCCCTGTCCATGACCTGTACAGCTTTCCTGCATTAACAGATATTGACATCTGGACAGTGTGTACAACTCCTACCATAGGTGTAGCTGACATACATAATTCTTGGCACTGCAGTTCCTGGAACATGGCCCTGTCAAAGACAGCACTGTACCTAGGCTACTACAACACAACAGCTGGGAATAAATGCTGGCCACATCCTGACATTATTAACCACACACGTATACATAGCGCATTGACCCCTGCATATTGTGGACATGCAACAAGTTATCATGTTGACTGGACAGCCCTGGCAATGCATGTTTTGCTGCTATTTCCTTGCAAACATACAAGTCACTGTATTTCTATGGATATATGGGTGTGGGGGGCACACCTGTCAGTTATACACATTTGCACAGTCTGTGCTGATATTTGCTTTACATTTTGCTTCCATTTAGCATAGCATTGTGCCCTTTCTTGGAGACTAGAGGCATATCACTAAAGACCATTCTGGTCTTTGGTGCAGGCTGGAGAAGTTGTTTGACCGCAACTGAGCTACAAAATATAAGTATCTTTTGATTATTTTAACAGATTACTGTTTTTATAATTTAATATATATAAAGCACTTTGTCTATTCAGAATCTTCAGAAATCTTTATCTGTTTAAAAACTTTCATAGCTTGTTGTCTTAGGCTATTGTATAAACTGAAACATTTACTCTGTGTAATTATCTCTTGGCTAGTGGGGCTGGTTCTTTTGTGTTCTTGTAAAAAAAAAAAAAAAAGTTGTTGTTCTGGTCTTTGGTGCAGGCTGGAGAAGTTGTTTGACCGCAACTGAGCTACAAAATATAAGTATCTTTTGATTATTTTAACAGATTACTGTTTTTATAATTTAATATATATAAAGCACTTTGTCTATTCAGAATCTTCAGAAATCTTTATCTGTTTAAAAACTTTCATAGCTTGTTGTCTTAGGCTATTGTATAAACTGAAACATTTACTCTGTGTAATTATCTCTTGGCTAGTGGGGACTGGTTCTTTTGTGTTCTTGTAAAAAAAAAAAAAAAAAAAAGTTGTTGTTCTGGTCTTTGGTGCAGGCTGGAGAAGTTGTTTGACCGCAACTGAGCTACAAAATATAAGTATCTTTTGATTATTTTAACAGATTACTGTTTTTATAATTTAATATATATAAAGCACTTTGTCTATTCAGAATCTTCAGAAATCTTTATCTGTTTAAAAACTTTCATAGCTTGTTGTCTTAGGCTATTGTATAAACTGAAACATTTACTCTGTGTAATTATCTCTTGGCTAGTGGGGGCTGGTTCTTTTGTGTTCTTGTAAAGAAAAAGTTGTTGTTCTGGTCTTTGGTGCAGGCTGGAGAAGTTGTTTGACCGCAACTGAGCTACAAAATATAAGTATCTTTTGATTATTTTAACAGATTACTGTTTTTATAATTTAATATATATAAAGCACTTTGTCTATTCAGAATCTTCAGAAATCTTTATCTGTTTAAAAACTTTCATAGCTTGTTGTCTTAGGCTATTGTATAAACTGAAACATTTACTCTGTGTAATTATCTCTTGGCTAGTGGGAGCTGGTTCTTTTGTGTTCTTGAAAAAAAAAAAAAAAAAAGTTGTTGTTCTGGTCTTTGGTGCAGGCTGGAGAAGTTGTTTGACAGCAACTGAGCTACAGAATATAAGTATCTTTTGATTATTTTAACAGATTACTGTTTTTATAATTTAATATATATAAAGCACTTTGTCTATTCAGAATCTTCAGAAATCTTTATCTGTTTAAAAACTTTCATAGCTTGTTGTCTTAGGCTATTGTATAAACTGAAACATTTACTCTGTGTAATTATCTCTTGGCTAGTGGGGGCTGGTTCTTTTGTGTTCTTGTAAAAAAAAAAAAAAGTTGTTGTTCTGGTCTTTGGTGCAGGCTGGAGAAGTTGTTTGACCGCAACTGAGCTACAAAATATAAGTATCTTTTGATTATTTTAACAGATTACTGTTTTTATAATTTAATATATATAAAGCACTTTGTCTATTCAGAATCTTCAGAAATCTTTATCTGTTTAAAAACTTTCATAGCTTGTTGTCTTAGGCTATTTTGTCCCACCCTCCCTCCCTGTTGGTGTCTTGCTCTTATACTTGGTGGCTTTGGTAGTTCCGCCCCTACTGTGACACACCTCCCAGTCTAGTGTCATTAGCTCATTCTTCTTAATACAGAGAACATTTGATAAGGCCTTCTGTTCCTCCTTTACCTTTTCAAAAGTAAAACAAAACTTTTTTTTTTTTTTTTTTACCTTCTTGTGTTCTGACTGTCCATCTCAAACATATTGGAAATATGCAGTATATTTCAGAGCATTTGTTATAGCTGTATTTGCTATAACTGATTTAAGTATTTTTTCTGGCTTTTGAATATTTACTGCTTAGCGACTGCATCTTAGCCTGTTTATACAGCTCTGCATTCTATTTAAACTGTTTTTGTGTTGATTAACTGTTTGCACTTGCACTTCAAAAGTTATTTGTTGCTTAATTTTACCTGTAGGCTAACACACTCAAGTGCTAGCCACTTAAAAAAATTTTTTATAGCATTTACTGTCTGTTTTTTTTCCTTGTCTCTGTAAAAAAAAAAAAATAAATCTCTTGTTTTCCCACCTTACTGAACTAGAGTAGTCCAGTTTCAGAGTTGCTGATCCCTGGGCTTTGTTTTTAGTTCCTGTTACTGATCCATTGCCTTATTAGGAGGGAGGGAACTTTCTTTGCTTACCAGTGGGGCACTGAGCAGCCTTTTGTCCGAATTGGTGAAGTTTCAGCCAGAAACTAGTAGTCTATTGGTCATTTTGGGCCAATTTAGTGCTCTTCAGCCCCCCCTGCTAAGCACGCTAGCTTAAACATTTTCCAGTTTGTACCAACTCTGCACAGATCCTCGTGGTGGCCTGCAGAGTGATCCAAGCAGAGAGCTGAAAGAGTGACTTTCTACCAGATATAAGTATTTTTGTGGCTTTCCCACTGTTATTAAGCTAGACGACTGCATTTCTGTTTTTTACTACTTTAAGTGATTTCTGCATTTTACACTGTTTATTGCACTTTAAGTTACTAATTGTTGCAAATTGTTTCTGTAGGCTACACACTAAAGTGCGCTAGCCGATTTTAGCATGCGTGCCCTTATAGCATTTACTGTCTGTTTTTTCCTTATCTCTGTAATAAAACAAAAAATCTCTTGTTTTCCCACTTTACTGAACTAGAGTAGTCCAGTTTCAGAGTTGCTGATCCCTGGGCTTTGTTTTAGTTCCTGTTACTGATCCATTGCCTTATTAGGAAGGAGGAAGTTTCTTTGCTTACCAGTGGGAGTGGGAAGCACTGAGCGGGCCTTTGTCCGATTTGGTGAAGTTTCAGCCAGAAACTAGTAGTCCATTGGTCGCTTTGGGCCAATTCCTAGCTCCCTTCAGCCCCTGCTATAAAACACGCTAAACTGTACTGCTGATCTAACCAGCATATCCTATAACTGAAAAGTTCATCTCTACTTGATTCCCAAGTAGACTATTCTCTATCTGTAAAGCCTAGCACTTACTCCTACAGTACTTGCACCTTGATAAAGCACTCTTATTATAGATAGTACCCCACCAGCCTAAAACCCACTTAGTCCTTTGAAAGTTCTTTATCTACTACTTCTAGTATGTCGAGGATCAGTTGCTAGTGTCCTCTCCAGCTCAACTGGTGAACCTGGGAATATTGAGGCAATGTTACAATTGCCTCATGTACACAGACAATCCTCTCCTTCTCCCACAAAACACAAATACATGCGAGAGAAACTGGAGGCTGAGCTCTCTCAACATAGGACTGGCAAGACCAGACAGGAGGAGAAGGCAACACACAATACATACCCAGTCACACATGGTACCATCACAACTTCAAATCATACACATACTCACACAAAGACATACTGAGGCTCTGATCAAAATTTACCAAAACAGCAGAGGCCACCAAAGCAGACACCCAAACAACTACCACCTCACCCAACACATGCAACACATAGACCACACAGTCAGAGTGTCAAACAGTCACAGCCCTTAAGGCCAAACAAAATGCCAGACACACTGTCATTGGTGATTCCATAGTCAGACACACTGACGTCCCGCTCACCAGACTGAGTAAGGAGAAGGTCACAGTAAGCTGCCTGTCGGGCGCTAGAATCCGCCACATAACGCAAGCACTCATGTCTCTCAACAGCAGGTACAAGTATGACTCAGTCATTGTCCACGCTGGTGTCAACGACCTGAGACGTACCTCCTTGGACTACATGAAAAGGACGCCGAGGAGCTCTCTGATTATGTAGCCCAGGCAGGTATGACCCTGACCTTGAGCAGTATCCTACCTTCACCTAGAATGATGCCACAATACAGTGATAAGATGATCAGCTTTAATAATTGGCTTAAATTCTGGTGTCATTCAAAGGGGATCCAATGTCTGTCTGCCTGGGATGACATGCTGGACAAGCCACGCTGCTTCGCAAGGGACGGCTTGCACCTGTCACCCCTGGGCTTCCGGATATTGGCAAAGGCTCTTGCCACCCCATAGTGCCTTTTAGGCAAGGCTCAAATTCTAAACCTACCACCCTAGAACACCAAAAAGGAAAAAAACTAAGGGTAATGCTGCTCAATGCCAGAAGTCTCAATCTCAAGATGCACGCACTCTGTGCTGTGACAGAAACATGGTTCAAGGCTCCTGAGAGCACCCCAGCACTAACAGGTTTCACCTCATATCATACGTTCCGGCCCCAAAATCCGGACAACACCAAGAAAGGAGGGGGGGGGTGTCCATATTCATAAAGGACACCCACACCTCAAGGTTGGTGACAACGCACGATGCATCGGAGACCATCCAGGTGCAATTAACCATAGGCAAGACTGCTCTGCAATTTGTAGCATGTTACAGGCCACCCTCTCAAACTCAGGAACCTCACATGGCCTTCCTGAAAACATTGGAGGGGATAAATGTATCTCCAAACACCATCATACTAGGTGACTTCAACTACCCTAATATAGACTGGGAACACTACTCAAGCCCGAACACTCTAACCCAAAGATTCCTGGAGTTCATAAACTCAAATGCCATGGAACAACTAGTCACCATCCCCACAAGAGGTGAAAACATACTTGATCTCATCATCACGAACATGGGATCAAAATGTTCAACACCGAAGTATACCCCTCACTGGTGAGATCAGATCATAAACTAATCTTGCTGGAGGTCCTCATCCCGCCCCACCTGAAACAACAAAGACCACAGTGAAAAACTTCTCAAAAGCCAATTTCACACTTCTAAAAACTAGTGTGGTCTCCTTTAAGGCCCCTGAGCCAGTGGTAAACATTACTCAAACTGCTGAATCACTTACAAATGCCTTCTACCAGCACCTACAGGACTGCATGGATCAGGCAATCCCAAACAAAACTAAGACTCTCTGTACCAAAGGCAAGCGTCCAGTCTGGTGGACCCCAGCCATAAACAAGCTCTACAACAAAAGGAGGAAGCTACTACAAGATAGAGCAAAATCCTTGAAAGGTAAGACACCTTTGATCATTATAAGTAAAAACTAAGAGCTCTCATAAAATCATCAAAGGCAAATTTTGAGAGAAAAATCGCCAAGGACTCTAAAGACAATCATAAGGCCTTCTTTAGCTATGTTAGAAACCTAGGAGGAAACTCCCAGATATGCTCAGAATTAGTTCAAAATGATGTGAAAATTACTGAACCTACACACATTGCTAACATACTGGCTGACAGGTTCAGTGCAAACTTCTCCCCTCCCCAAAAGGAGAGATATCTATTCCAGAGGATTGTAGCCCCCAAACATCTCCAACGCCCAGGTGAGAACTGCCCTCACTAAGGCAAAAACACAGCATCCATGGGACGGATGGTGTCCCCGGCTGTGTGCTTCATGAACTCAACGAGGAATTAAACCCACAGTTAGGACAGCTGTTTAATCTTAGCCTCACCTCAGGATAGGAGTGGCGCCGCAGCTGTGGTCCCACTTCATAAGGCGGTGCCTCCACAGACCCTGGAAATTACCGCCCATTAGCTTGACAAGACTTATCTGCAAAGCCATGGAGAGGATCATAATGGAACTCATAAATAAAGACATAGGGAACTTGCAGACTTTGGATCCAACCCAGTTTGGCTTTGTCAAAGGCAGATCCTGCCTCTTAAACTTGGTTGACTTTTTGAGACAGTCACCAAGGCCATTGATGAGGAAAGGCAGTCCATACAGCCTACCTCGACCTGGCAAAGGCCTTCACACAATACCCCCCAGGTATCATCGAAAAACTCATCAGCTTGAATGTAAACCCATACATCACAAGATGGGTTGCAAACTGGCTAGCGACAGAACCCACAGGGTCAGAGTTGCTGGAGCCATGTCAGACTCAAAGCCTGTCACAAGTGGTGTCCCACAGGGCTCAGTCCTGGGTCCACTCTTGTTCGGCATCTACTTTTCTGAAGTACAAGCAAACACAGGAGGGTTATGGCTGACAAAGTTTGCAGATGATTGCAAACTAACACATCTGACACAGATATCCTCCAGAAGGGCCTCACAGAAACGGATAACTGGTGCCAGAGCCATGGCCTGAAGTTAAGCGCCAAAATGCATAGTCATACCCTTCGGGAAAAACAAGGTTACCCTAGCTACCATATAGGTGACAATCCACTGAGCACAGAAAAGTCATCAGGGATCTGGGGACCCAAGTTGACAGTAGTCTTTCATTTGACACTCATGTTGCTAAAGTAGTTAGGAAAACCTTCTATATCGCCCACCTGATCATGAAGGGATTCACATCTAGATCAAGGGAGGTCATCGTCCCCTGTACTCATCACTCATTAGACCTATGATTGAGTACAATGCCCGTTCGAATGTATCTGACCAGACACCTGATGCAGCTTGAAAGGCCCCAAAGGTTCCTCACCAAAAGGATAAAGGGTCTCAAAAATATGTCTTATGCTGCCCGACTGAAAGAACTCCAGCTTTATTCAGTCTCATACCGCTTGCTCAGAGGTGACCTGTGCCTGACATATAAGGCCATGTCAAACCCAGATTTGATGAATATGCTTCACCTCAAAAAATCTAGATCCCTCAGAACCACAAGGGCGGAGACTTAAACCTTGACACGGTTATAAATAGAACGCTGGAGGGACAGATTCATCACCCAGAGACTCCCTATGCTGTGGAACAAAATCCCGGTACATGTGAGGCAGAGCACCTCGCTGGCCTTGTTCAAGAGGAATCTTGACCAATGGATGGGAGATCGCAGATATACCCCAGGGATTACTTCAGTGTCACTGCTTGACAGAGGCACAGAAAAATGATAGGCATAGTTTTTATTCAAACTAAAGGGGTGGCGAAAGCCACATAACTATGGGCTAGGCTTATAAATGCCCTTGGGCAGATAGCCTAGTATGAACCTATGAACCTATGAACCTATACATTTAAGTTTCAGACTTCTTACCCTTCAGAGCCTTAATGCAACTGCAAGACCTGCTGTGCTATCACTGTTTAAGTCTGTAGGGGGTATTTCATCATTGTCGCCATTTGTAGGCCTTTGCCAGACATTTCTTTATGGTTTTCTATAGCTGACTTGCTGGCTGAGGGGTGAGTATGGGACCCCCACACTGACATCCATGCATGCGACTATGACCCCCCAGCTAGTTGCCCTCCCCCACATATACTGCAGAGGGATTTGTCACTTTAGGTACTACTGCATAGTGTGGGGAGGCCAGTATTGGGCAAACATTTCCTGGTATCTCACATAGCTGTCAGTTGTCTCCTGCTATCCCATTAGGCCATCCCATTCCCTTGCATGCATGCAGCAATACCATAGATATGTTACCAGAACATACTAATCCATTCATTTATTGTTAAGAAGATTGACTTACCTTGTGCCTGCATCAGTTGTGAGGACAGTGCTTGAGGGCTGCCTATGTTGTATGCATGCAGTACACTGCCTATACATGGTAAGATACAGGTAGTGTGATGTGTGGCATCCATTTTACTGGGTATGCAAGTCGGAGAGAGGTGTCAGTCCCTGGGTCCCTGCAGTGTCAGTGTGTGTGTGCTATGCATTGTGTCTTTGCCAAGGCAAGGCATACTGAGCATGCCTCTGTCTGCCTACAGGAGCTGGCTCTGGGAGTTCCTCCTCCAAGTTCCTCTGTGCCTGTGGGACCTTGGCAATGGTGGGGGGCTGTGTGGCCCTTTCCGGTGCTGTTCCTGCTGCACCTGTTTCTGCAGGATCGTATTGTGTAGCATGGCACATATTATGAACATGCATGCACATGTGGCTGGAGAGTGCTGCAAGGCTCCACCAGATATGTCAATGCAGTGGAACTGTGACTTGAACATCCCAAATACATGCTCTTTAATGATCTTGGTTTGTGTGTGTGCCTCATTATAGCATTCTTGAGTGGGTGTCTGTGCATTTCTGATGGGTGTCATCATCCATGGCTCCAGTTCATAGCCAGCATCCCCCACCAGATGTCCATACGGGATGTCCCCCCTGGCAAATCCCTGATACAGCTGTGAGGAATGCAAGATGTGGGAGTCCTGATAGCTTCCAGGGCTGCCAGCACATACATTAATGATAATGCTCTGGGAATTGCACATGACCTGGCAGTTGGAGTGAAAGCCCTTGCAGTTTAGGTTGACCCTACCTTGCTCACTGGGTGGTGCTTTGATGTGGATCTGTGTGCAGTCTATGGCACCTAGTACCTCCAGGTAATCTGCTACATGGTAGAAGAGGCACATGTTGCTGGTCCTCTCCTCACGGGTGCTGGGGAAGTAAATGTGCTCACTGGCATGTGGTAGCATGGCATCCTGGAACTGGTGGAGTACCCTGGATTCAGATGCCTGTGAGACCCCCATGATGTCCCCAGTAGCCCTTTGGAAAGTACCTGTATCTAGTATTCTTATGGCTACACATACCTTGGTATCCACTGGAATGAGTTCTTCTCTGTTGGTTCTGGGTCTGAGGTGAGGCCTTCACAGCTTGATGAGTTGCTGAAGTATGTCCCTGTTCACCCTGTAGCACTCTACTATCTTCAGATCATGTAGCCCCTGATATGTTACCCTGGGTTTGAACACTCTTCTAATTCTCCTCAGTCTGGGGTGGTTGTCAGCATTTTCTTCCTGACCGCCCTCACCCTCTAGCAAATACTGATGTATCAAAATGACAGCAGCCCCTAAGATTTTGTTGGTTAAAATTCCTTTGAGTGTGTACACCGATGGTGCAGAGTTTGTGGGAAAAACAGACTGAAAAGTGCTTCTACAGTTTATACTGTTGTGCTGCTGATGCTGCCTGCATGATTGGCTGACCATGATACATTCCACCTGCCAGCTATGTTATTTCTACTTGGTTTCTTTTATTCTGCTATTTCCCTTTTTTATTTTTTTCCTTCTCATTTCCACCCTTTTTAAGCCCAGCAGTGTGCCGTGCAAACCCGCTGCCCAAATGTAAGCAGTTCTGCTATTTCTGTTTTTTTCTTTTTTGTTTTGTTTAAGACCCGGTGTGTGCTGCGCAAACCCATTTAGCTAAAGTAAACACTTTGAATCAGAAATGGCCCTCCCCTGGATGTGAACACACCCTTCATTTCATGGAATAAGTAAATACAGCCTCAGACACACCCTCTTGCTTAGCTGTGCTTAGTGAAGCTCAAATGGAAGCCGTGGAGTTCCAATGTGCTTACGCCAAGCATGCCACACCCCCTTTTCATGTCAACTGCTTCTCCTGCTTACACCACTGCCTTATAGCTCCTATACGGTTAGGTGCAGCCAGAGAATGATCTCACATTTTATGATTCAGTAAAATTTCCTCATTTGCATACCCCACTGCCTTAGTCTCTTGTTACACCACTACACCAGAGCCTTTCTCCTTAGCAACCAGTGTTATTTGTTATTGTTTTGATTCTGCATGCCATACACTATAATGGCAAAATGCAGATTTCACTTAAAATTGTCTTTTCACATTTTTCTTTATTTTCAACAGCCGAAATCAGCCAAAAAAAACCTTTGATTTTTATCATTTTTGCAACTCTTTTCCATGCCAATGACCATTGGCATGCCTAATGGTTATAATACATGCTTTACTTTGAGCTGTCATGCCCCTGTTTTCATTTTTGCAATAATGTATATGGTCAGTAACAGAATACATTTCTGCAATGGACACTGTTCTGGCATGGATGTCTGCCTGGTTACTGAATTGCTAATTCACCTCATTTGCATGGTTTTCACCAGCAAATGAGGTAACTAGCATTATTCAGTGGTGTCCATGCCAGAATAGTGCTAGCAGGCTCATGCACACCCCCAGCCTTGTTTATTGAATTTCTCAGCAGCCATATTCCATGCAGAAGCTGCTGCACTATTCTGGCATGGAAAAAACCCTTTATTGAATCCCAGGGTTAGTGTACACTTAATGTAGGCGTTAACAAATCTGGCCTATTATTTTCATATCTGTACTCTCTTTCTCTCCATTTCTGTCTCCTAAACACTACAAACTTTCCCTCTCCTGAAATGATAACACTCACTCCCTTTCCTGTCTTCTTGTACATCCCTCCTACTCTTGTCAACATCTGCAGAACATATCTCATTTGTTCTTTATTCTTTTTACGCATCTTTTCTTACTTTCACTTACAAATGTTTGACTTATCCACTGTCCTATCTTTTCCTCACTAACACTCTTAATGCTCAGTACTTTTCATCCCTTTGCAATTTCCTTTTTAGCCATCCTTCCATTAATAGCAACCCTCCTTTTTTTTCTTCCATACCCACTGCTTCTCAGCCACTCTGAACAGGCAAAGCACCTATCCCTGTTTTATCTATCTATTATAAAGCTTGTTCCATGTTGCTTTTATTGTTTGCCATTTTTGTACCACTTTATATCCCCACTGCATATGGATATTAACTAATTTCTTCCCCATCTGTAACATTCTTAACTTTCCCACAAGCCCTCCTGTCTTAATATTTTTTGGATGCTATACCACATGTGTAATGGCCTTATATTTTGACTTTTCACTGGCCCTGATTCTCTTAGAAGCTTCACTATCTCCTGTGATTCTGTTCACTTCCCATCACTCTTCTATACTATACTTTCTGTCATCCATTACAATTAACACATAGAAAGATATTGCCTGAGCATCTCTGTTGAGCAGTGCATTACTTCGTCCTTGTCTCCCAAATTCCTAGATATCTGCTATATACTTTTTTATATTTTACAGTAATGACCCCTTCCTTGAACACCTATCTTTTTCCCTTCAAACTCTCCACTTCAACGCTATTAGTTACTCCCCCGTTGACTATCCAGTCTATTCCTGTCAACCCAAGAATTCCCTTTGCTTACTTGAGGGAAACATATTATCTGCTCATCTTCCCTTCTTGCACAGGTTGTATGTATCTCAACTTTTTTCATCTCAGTCTATCATCTAACTCCTAAAAACTTGGCGGTGCCTCTTATTCAATACATGCTTGATTCTAGTCCCATTTGGTCCTCTCAATTTCACCCCCTCCTTCATAAACTTCATTATTCCTGCTTCCATTGCTTTCGCTATCTCCTTGAAAAGGTTTTCCTCCATGACTATCATTGGCTTCTCAAAGTTGCATCTAACTTTATCATTTTCCAGAATTCACAGCCCTTGTGCAATATTCACCACCACACCACAGCTCTTAAACTCAGACAAGCCTCACCCTCCTACCAAATTTCAGCCCTTAGTCTTTCTTTACATATCCTACTCTCTTACTCCTCCATATAAATGTAGAACATCCTTTCAGTATTCCCCCTACCCAAACAACTATTGGTATGTGTCTCAATATGTAAATTACCAACAGTAGAGCCATCACTCATACTTGCCTGTTCTCCCACATGTTCACCTTACTGGTCCATGTGTCCAGTATTTGTCTTCTGCTTTTTCCTTCTGATATATTTTTCTTTCATTTTCCTTTCTTTTTCTTTCTTTCTTTCTTTCTTTCTTTCTTTCTTTCTTTCTTTCTTTCTTTCTTTGTTTCTTTCTTTTTGTCAGATATATTTTCAGTCCTAAATATTCCTAACAGTTTACCTATGCCAATTCTACAAAGTGCTGCACTTCCTAGCTCTATTACTAATGATTTTTGGGAGGATATCAGTCTGTAATTTACCAGGTATTCACTTTCTTTCTCTCCCCCCTTTAAAAAACACCACCTTCTTTACTTGTCATATTGATTCTGGCACTTATTCATCTTCCACTATAATATTAAACAAATTCATCTTGCACTATAATATTAAACAAATTTCCGCCCGACCTGTATTCTGACCAGTATTGCCATATCTGCATTTATACCAGTGTGTGATAATCTGTTGACTGACCATCTGGACTATTGGTTGTACCTTTTTTCATATGTCAAATTGTCACTACCACCAATCCCATACTCTCTTCTTCATGCATGCTTTCCATTATTCCCTGTCCTACTTCTGGCCTTTCCAGTTTCTCTGATATTGCCCTACCCATTTCTCTTTGTGCATACATCTCCTCATAGAATATTCTAAATTACTTTGTTACCTCTTTATTCTTAATAATCCTCCTACCTCACACTGTTACCACTCCAACCACCTGTACTCTCTTCTTTGAAACTTTGAATTTGCATACTAGCAACAACACTCTATCTACATTCAGTTCACTCCACTTACATCTGTTCTTCATCTTCTTCTAGCTAATTCATCAACTCATTCATCCAATCTATCCTACTCATCATCTCTTCGAGTATTTGCTCCTCCTCCTCCTGTTTATGCATGTCTGTCTGCACTTGCTGCAGTTCTGTTTCTCTTTCAACATACAATCTTCTTACTGTTTTTGACATCATTTATATTCCATCACTTCTCTGCCCCATACCCACCAAAAGCCTTGATTTCATCTCATTCTTTAATTCCATTTTGCGATTCATTAATTTGAACTATTTCAATAGAAATCCTTTGTAATCACTTCCTGATGTATGATTCTTACTCAATTTCAACTCTTCAGTACTTCCCTTTCATAACACTATAATCAAGCAATGATAAATGCTCCTCTTTCATACATGTTGATAGTTTCTACCTCACATAAAGTTTGATTATCTGTTAATAGCTTGTACCTGTCCTTATTAGGAAATGCTATTACAGTGTTAAAGTACCTGATGACAGGCCCTGTGTACTCAGAACATTTCCTACTACTCCTGCTGATCAGCCTGGTTCTCATACTCTATAAATGGATCCTGTCAGGATCCTACACTTAAATGCCCAGTTAGTTCAAAATAAACCAAGTGTTTTGTCTGATTTATGAATACCAGTGATTTAACTCTTATCACCAAAACCTGGTTTGGATTCAAGTTGTTGTCCTACTTTCTCATATTTATTTGCCCCTGGTTTCTCTGTATTTTACTACTTTAGGCCTGCATGAATTGTGGGCCTGTTCTTTGTGTTGGGGCCATTATTTAGTTTCCATTCCCTATACTGTGTCAACTTGTAGATCAAAACCACCACTTTCCTTGGCTAGTTGTGTCTACTTTCTTTAATATTATAACTGTGCTTTTGTTTTGTCATGTTACCCCCCACTCCACCCCATCCTCCTTGTTCACTCCACTATGTTTTCCGGGGCCTACACATATTTCCTTTCTTCTTTAATCTCCCCCATGTGCCATTGCCCTGTTTCATTTACTTAGCCTTTCCTCTTTCTAACCTCTGTAGGTTAAATACTAATTTTGGTATAGCTCTAGTGTCCTCTGCTACTTAGTTGCTTCACTTGTATTAACTTAAGTTTTAGTTTACACTTCATTATATGCCATTAACTCCTACTGCAGTCCATGCTTTTCTTCTACCACTGCATACCCTTCACATGCATTTTGTTCCTGTTTGTCTTTCAGTTGCACATATTGGTATTTTTATTCTCCCTTAAATTCCTTTCCAGCGCACAAACTTACATTTTTCATTACAGTTGTTCTCATACCTGCTGTTCACACTTGCCATTACTTGTTTGTCCTGCTGCATTATTTAGTTCAAAAATGTTTAAAACCTTAACGAAGTACAAACTGCTTTTCGGTACTTACGTATTATCGCAACCAGATTTTTGCGATCGTAAAGGTTGCTTCCCGATAGTGAAATGTGTCCGGTAAGATTTTAAAAATGGGAGACAATGTGTTTTCTTTGACAAGGAAGGGTCTTTTATGCAGGGTTATGAATAAAAATTAGAAAAATAGTCAACTGTCTATGCATGCACTTCCCTGGCGGCAGCATGTCATTGCATCTTCCCGGTTACTGAAATCACTTCATGATTACACGTATTAAGAGCACTTTCCCCAAAACATCTCACTGACGGGCAATGCTCTCTTCTTCCTGTACTTTGTGGCTGTTAGCAACCTTTTTTTTTTTTTTTTAATTTTGACCTGAAGATGTCTTTACAAGTAGTACCCCCCCCCCAAAAAAAAAAAAGTGACCAAAACCATCATTACAGGGTCTGCCTTTGCCTTCTCTGAAGGCTGCTTCCTTCCACACTGTCAAAATAATCCGTTTGTCAGAACAACAGCAGGCATTCTAATTCAAGCGTGCATGTGTAAGGCACTCTGAAAACACGAAGCGGGTTTCATCAAATGTTTGTCTTCCCCTTCACACAGACCCTGTAATGGAAAGCTAGTCCACAAGAAATAAAACAGACCCTAAATACCACCTTACAGTGGTTTGTGGCCTCGTTTGTACAGAAGTATTGTAAATTCGCAACCGCAAAAATCTGGTTGCGATAATACGTAAGTACCTGCTTTTCTAAGTTGCTGTCTTCCTCTACATCTGCACAGTGCCCCTTATATCCTATGTCCTAGTTTTCCATTAATGGAGCAAACCATGAATTTCATCTGAGAAGCTACAAAAGGAATTATTTTATTATGGTAAACTGATAAAAAAGCCAGCTAATTGTAACCTGGCTAGATAAAAGAGCAGTCACTGCCCACAAAACCTAGACCCCATCTGCCTGGCTTGGTAGTATCTAAAAGGAATGCAAAAAATTCCCACAGCACTCATTGAAAAGGGTAGCAGCTAAATTTCCCCTAATTAATATGAATATCACCTTTGGTCTACTGTGATAACAGTCCACTGACCTAGTTGGACTAACCTGGCCAATAAAATGCAAAATAAAATTGTACATAAGAGCTATTATTCACATAGAACCTCAGTAAATAAACAAGTAAATAGAACACCTAACATATCTTTATAGAATACTCCAGTGTCATGCTATACAAACAGTAATGCCTAGCATAGCAAGTTTTACCAGGATTGTATTTCGTAAGGGGTGTACAAATAATTATGATATTAAGAACATAATTGATTTTTACACACCTTTTGAAGTATAATTTGCTGGAAAAAAACATGCCATGCTAGATGGCATTCTCTGTATAAGCTATGAGTCTCCAGAGTATTTGAAAATTCCAGATGGACTACCTTGTCAACAATATGTGATAAATTCAAGAGATAAAAAATGCTATGGAGAAGTTATGAAAATCCTATATTTATCTATCCTTCAGTCTTCATTAGGGTTTAAGTAACAAGTGGCTGGTAAAGAACAAAACAGGATATTATGCAGTTTGCACAAACTGCTAATTTTAGAGTGAAATTAGAAGCAATTTTAAATCTGTAATAATACCAGAGGGCACACATTGACTTAGGGTGTATTGCAAATAGGCAAACTATTCAGAGCTGTAAGTAGGGTGGGGCAAATGGGTGGCTTCTCAGGGCACAAACTGTTAGAGGGTGTGATTATCAGCTGCCAATGAGTTACAAGTACAGTACTGTATGTATTTAATTATGCCAATACTGTATTAGTACTTGCAGTTAGGAGGACAGTCAGTGTGTTGGGAAGTGAGACAATGAGATTGCTATTGTTGACTTTGTGAAGTCTTTAGTGACTGAGAGGAATGTGGAGATACATTTAAGGACTGCATGGAGTGAATAAGATGAAAAATCAGGGTCCACAATTTTGACAAATTAAGCCATACTTCCAGGAAAGCAGTTAGTAAGGTTTCTAAACAAACTATGTAATTCCCTAAAATATCAAAAAGCAACTCTGCAGATGGTGTAATTTATCAAAAACTCTGCATGTGCTGTTTATTCTGTTATTTTTTTGGTTTTGATGGTGTAACAGTAATGAATACTGATAATTAAAAGCATGGAATAATCATGGACTCTGATTCTTAAAGCTTAAGTCCTTTCTTCAGTCCTTTGTGCTGTTCTGAATAACTAATGAAATTAATCCATGAAAACCAGTATAGATCACATGACTACTGGTTGTGGCTGCCCCAACTCAGAACATGTATAGCAGATGGGCATATGTTGTGCATCCTTTTTTATATTATTATAGTTAGAATTACAGAAAACTAGACAACTTCCAGAAAGAAGAACCTGGGCGTTTAAAACCCAATATTTAACATACTGCTATGGCAAGTCCATGTTTGACTATCATATACCTAACATAGGTAACTGTGTGCCCTAAGACCTAGATATGACAAATTTCCCAACTGGAAATAGGGGTCCTGAAAACAGCCTATATCAATTCATTGAAAGTTCATTTTCTTGAACCTTCGTGCATCAACCTTAATACAGCGAATATTCACATCGGCGATTGTTCACTTCAATGAATGATTTACCCAGGGAAAGAAATTGGTTGCCCAGCATTCCAAACATCACACAAAGCACAGTATTTCAAACCCACCTATGTGTGGGGCTCTGTCCCCCCACACCAACCCACACCTCCCTAACTATATATATACCAATGCTGTGATCACACTCTAGTCAGTAAAAGGGTAAATTTCTCATGATAGCCAACTTGTTCCTTTCCCTGGGTAAGTTATTCATTGAAGTGAACATTCACTGATGTGAACATTCACTGTATCAGGGTCAATGAGTGAAGGTTCGCGGAAATGAATCATCAACAAAGTGATATAGACCCGCCTGAAAAAAGGAATAGGACAAAAACATTACTATCTGCTTATTTGTCTATCTGTTGATATATTTATACGGCTATCTACCCATCTGTCTTTCTATTTCTGTCTAGCAGTAGTACATTTTCAGAGTTTAGACTTAAAAATGATACTATGGAAAAATGCATCCTTAGTTAAAATACTAATTACCATTAGCTTCACCGTTATCAGAACATGAACTTTTTTGTTGTATTTGTATTATAGAATGTCTTAAACATTCTAAGCTTGAAAGCTTTATTTAGAAGCTTTCAGAAATTGACCTCTTTTTGGACGATCATTAATGAAAATAAAGATGAATGCAAATAAAAATAAAACTGGACTCCATGAAATGTTCATTTTATTTATCGGATGACCATGATACTTGGAAATAATAACAAAATAAAACATGTTTTTGAAGCATATGAATGGAATACTCATATCATTTCTTAACAAGAAAAAGTAATTATATATAGCTCTGGTATCTTTTGTTTGCTAAAGCTAGAACTGCACATCTGTTAGTAGTTGTAGAGCTGTCCACCTATCCATTTTAATAAATATGCTCTGAGCCAGTATTAAACCACAGAGGAACGCCATGCTACCTATGGCAGTACGGAAATCTTTGTGAAGACCAACAAAGCGGGCAAGTACAAATGTACCTGTCAAGTTCAGATGGAACCTAATTAGCAAACAGGCATATACTGTCACACATTTTAAGATGTGAAAAAGTGAAACAGAAGCAAGCAGGGTCAGAGTAATGAAAATGAAACAGACCAGGCAGAAATGTACAAAAAAAAAAAAATAAAAAAATTACAAGCTCATAAGACAACTTCAGTTTTCTCCTGTCGCTTTAATTCCATATGCTGCTAGTTTCTAAATAATTTCTCTTCTCTAAATACACACATTAACAAGAAGCGGAGGATTTCAATGCATGCCTGACATTACTGTCAAATGTCTGACTTCTAAGTTACTTCCTATAAAGCGCTGTCAAACTAATGCTCCATACCTATCCACTCTCCTCATCATAGTTGAGAATAGGTCACTTATCAGGAAACTGCAAATGAGAAGCAGGAAACAGTCACAGCCCTATTACTTATCAACTATATTTTCAACTATATTTTCAATCTTTTTTTTTTTTTTACTTTTATGATAGGCTACCAAGTCCATTAAACTGTTAATATTCTGAAGACTAAAAGAAATCAAAATCCTAAAAATCATGAGGACATACCTCATTTGCCATTGTTCTCAAATACGGCTGTGCTGGCAGTGTGAAATGAGTGAGCAATAGTCCTTCAATGACCACTAGCCAAAGTCCTAGAAAATGTGGTGCACTTTTAAATATCAAATTAACTGAATCTGTTTTTTGAAAGGGACATAACTGTATTTGGACTTAGCCATACTTCACAACCTCTTAGTATAAGAAATCTTGTCAAAGCCAGAAATAATGGGGAAATAATTTTTTTTTTTTTTTTTAAAGATTGTATAATTATTTTTCTTAAAATGTTTTGTGTTAATCTGGAGCTTTTGTCTCTTGGCCTATGCTGAAAATGGGCTTCTAATCAATCGAACTTTCCTGGTAATCAAATGTCAATAAACAAATAAATAAATGAATGAATGAATAAATAAAAATTAAATGTACCACAACAGGGACAAATTTTAGAAAGTGTTCTTATAAACTTAGAGAATAGATAGTATACCAGGTTTTGCATCAGCATGCATTTTCTGAAGGACAGTAAGACTAAAATTCAAACATCTGTCATTGTTTAGTGATTTCATCCCTCAATGATTTGTTAGAAAATGACAAGTTTAATGAGAAACAGACCAATAATATGAGGCAAAAATCTGGACATACTGCTAAAGTCTTGACAGTTGGGAGGTATGGACCTAGTCATGAATAAGTCACAAACTTCATACACAGGCATCTCAAATTGCAATAAATGTAGTTTCTACTAGCATGTTAGGGAGATGAATTGTTATTATTACCCCATGATTTCCTACAA